>NC_083588.1:55192958-55425458 GCF_027579695.1 Neoarius graeffei
TACAGATACACAAACAGGATTGTAGGTACTTTTAAGAATGCTGAGGATACGTGTGTTTTTGAAAAGGCTCGGTCGTTTGAAGGATCCGAGCAGTTCTTCAGCAGGATTTGATAATGTGGTATCCTTGAAATGCAGCTGTTTCCTTAACATGAAGAAACACCCAAGCTTTCTGCATCAAAGGACGCGTCTCAAATAACCAACAGCGTGTCATTGGGGCCTCAGGTGTTCCTACGGTATGTAGGTTACACCCATGACCTGTGCATTTGCATACAATATAGGGTTACACATCAAGAACTGTCCATCCGCTGTAGCCACTTATCCTGATCTCCAGGGTCACAGGCAAGCTGGAGCCTATCCTTGCTGACTATGAGCGAGAGGTGAGGCACACCCTGGACAAGTCACCAGGTCATCGCAGGGCTAATACAGAGCCAAACAACCATTCACACTCATATTCACACCTACAGTGGTGCTTGAAAGTTTGTGAACCCTTTAGAGTTTTCTATATTACTCACATATGGAATATTGGATCATTTTCCTCAATAAATAAATTACCAAGTATAATATTTTTGTCTCATTTGTTTAACTGGGTTCTCTTTATCTAATTTAGGACTTGTGTGAAAATCTGATGTTTTAGGTCATATTTATGCAGAAATATAGAAAATTCTAAAGGGTTCACAAAGTTTCAAGCACCACTGTATAGTCAATTTAGAGTCACCAGTTAACCTAACCTGCATGTCTTTGGACTGTGGAGGAAACCCACACAGACACGGGGAGAACATGCAAACTCCACACAGAAAGGCCTTTGCTGGGCTCGACCCCAGGACCTTCTTGCTGTGAAGCGACAGTGCTACCCACTACACCACCATGCTGCCCATTTAAATTGACAACACTGGATGAAAGTCTGGGTTGATGATAAAAATAAAGTAGTCTGATTTGTTGGGTGGCACGGTGGTGTAATGGTTAGCACTGTTGCCTCAGAGAAAGAAGGTCCTGGGTTCGAGCCCAGTGGCCGGCGAGGGCCTTTCTGTGTGGAGTTTACATGTTCTCCCCGTGTCTGTGTGGGTTTTCTCCGGGTGCTCTGGTTTCCACCACAGTCCTAAGACATGCAGGTTAGGCTAATTGGTGGCTCTAAATTGACCATTGGTGTGAATGTGAGCGTGAATGGTTGGTTGTCTCTGTGTCAGCCCTGCGATAACCTGGCGGCTTGTCCAGGGTGTACCCCGCCTCTCGCCCATAGTCAGCTGGGATAGGCTCCAGCTTGCCTGCGACCCTGTAGAACAGGATTAGCAGCTACAGATAATGGATGGATAGTCTGATTTGTCTACAGCCTGAGCAATAATCAAACCGCATGCCTGAACACTGGACAGGGAATATGATGCTATCTAACTGGTTGATATGGAAACAACAGTACCAATGACATTAGACTTGACTTCAGATAAACATAAGTGTTTCGAAAGTATATTAAATGGAAACAGACCAGGACTTTGTATATAAACACTGACAACGTGACAGGTTAAGGGGCCCTTTTGTTGCCTCAGGTAAGCTTCAGTGAGCTGGTTAGTGAGTTGTGACAAAATAAACATGCTAAGGAATTATCTGGGAAATGTTTGACTTAGTGTTTACAGAAAGGCTTTTTTTTTTAAAGATAAAATCTCAAGGATATACTTAACGCAAATTATGTAGGTAGAAGAAATTCACCTGGCAAAAAAAAAAAAAAAAGAGCTCCAAAACAGGTTTGGCTGTGGGAATTAGTGATAGCTATCACATGATACAACATTATAATGGTCTTTAAAGAAAGAAAGAAAGCACAACTTTATTCATCACACACTTGTGAAATTCCTCTCTGCATTTAACCCATCTGAAGCAGTGGGCAGCCATGCTAACAGCACCTGGGGAGCAGCTGGGAGTTAGGTGCCTTGCTCAAGGCCACCTCAATCCAAGACCGTCCCATATTAACCTAACCGCATGTCTTTGAACTGTCGGAGAAACCTGGAGGAAACCCACGCAGACACGGGGAGAACATGCAAACTCCACACAGAAAGACCCTCGCTGGCCGCTGGGCTCGAACCCAGGACCTTCTTGCTGTGAGGTTCATAAAGAAATGTCACCACATAACGTAAAATAAGTCTTATTTATGCCTATTATCAGGGGTTCTGGAAACCAAGCTGTGGTGTGAGGTGTTTAAAACACCCATCATTCTCATTGGACCTCATCTCTCATCTCATTATCTCTAGCCGCTTTATCCTTCTACAGGGTCGCAGGCAAGCTGGAGCCTATCCTAGCTGACTACGGGCGAAAGGCGGGGTACACCCTGGACAAGTCGCCAGGTCATCACAGGGCTGACACATAGACACAGACAACCATTCACACTCACATTCACACCTACGGTCAATTTAGAGTCACCAGTTAACCTAACCTGCATGTCTTTGGAGTGTGGGGGAAACCGGAGCACCCGGAGGAAACCCACGCGGACACGGGGAGAACATGCAAACTCCGCACAGAAAGGCCCGCGCCAGCCCCGGGGCTCGAACCCAGGACCTTCTTGCTGTGAGGCGACAGCGCTAACCACTACACCACCGTGCCCTCATTGGACCTGTTGAGTAAATAAAAATGATGAAACAAGATTGTAAAATGCTTTTTGATAGGGTCTGTTGCATTTATTTCCCCACAACCTTGACCTCTTTGGATAGAAAGCTGCAAGCCGACAGCCACAAAGAGGTATTTTTATCATCACACACACACACTCGTGTATATTTAACACTCAGCTTAAAAGGCCTTTTCTCCGCCTCTAACCGAGGTGTCGTGCGCATGCGCAAAAGCCGCATGGTTGGTCTGGCACAGCTGAGCTGGTCTGTATGAAGTGCATGTAAGTACTCCTCCACTGATTAAAAAAAATATGTATATATAAGTAAATTGTGTGTATGTATATGACACTTTTTCATTATTAAATTATCTAATTACTCAAACTGAGAAAACGTTTTGAAATTGTTTGTTTTTAAGCCAGACGCACATCACTTTTCATGATATGTGGTGTTTTTTTTTAATTTATTAGACCATAAAATACTTGTAGTAGTAGTAGTAGTAATAATAATAATAATAATAATTTATACTGCATGGGTAATAGGAGCTGCAATATAAACCAGTGCGCGTGGGGTTTTTTTCCCCCTGCAGTGCGCGCACCTGTTGCCAAAGCGCGCACCCGTGGAATTTCAGCTATCCTGTGGACACGTATATAGTCTTGTTAAATGGTTTCTGTGGGTTCCTGGTGAGTTTGTCATGGCTATATTGTAAGTATAAGTCATTCTCAGGGTGGTTTGTTGGTTTCCTGCTACAGAGCATCATGAGAGTTTGTGGTTGGTGGCAAAGTGGTGCACACTGTCCTGTTCTTGTTTGTTTGTGTTTTGTTTCCTTCTACAGTCAACTAGCTTCTGGGTTCAGGGTACGCAAGCTAAAAATCACATTTAAAACTTATCTTCAATATTAAAAGGCTTGACTAAATAAACTTGGTTGTTTATTGTAGCCCTGTGATAGCTCTATTTACCATGCAAAAAAAAAAAAAATTGGTGATAATGTTATTTTTGGTGAATGTATGGCAATATATGTCATATTTAGCAAAATTACTCGTCTCATCTCATTATCTCTAGCCGCTTTATCCTGTTCTACAGGGTCGCAGGCAAGCTGGAGCCTATCCCAGCTGACTACGGGCGCCAGGTCATCACAGGGCTGACACATAGACACAGACAACCATTCACATTCACAGCTACGGTCAATTTAGAGTCACCAGTTAACCTAACCTGCATGTCTTTGGACTGTGGGGGAAACCGGAGCACCCGGAGGAAACCCACGCGGACACGGGGAGAACATGCAAACTCTGCACAGAAAGGCCCTCGCCGGCCACGGGGCTCGAACCCGGACCTTCTTGCTGTGAGGCGACAGCGCTAACCACTACACCACCGTGCCGCCCAAAATTACTCGTGTCATTTAGGAAAAAGTGCTTTTTTTTTTTTTTACCACAGGTAGCTCCAAAAGGGATGCACTTAAATCATTCTTTATACCATAAAACACATACTTGGCTCCATATCATTGAAAACATAGTTGAGTTTTAATGTTGAATGCCAGTAAGTTTTCAGACAATTTTGATCAAATTAGTATGTAATTGTGTAAAAAAAAAAAAAAGTCCTCTCCGAGACAGCTAATTTTTCAATATAAAATAACATATATATCTAAAATGGGGGGCGGCACGGTGGTGTAGTGGTTAGCGCTGTCGCCTCACAGCAAGAAGGTCCGGGTTCGAGCCTCGTGGCCGGCGAGGGCCTTTCTGTGTGGAGTTTGCATGTTCTCCCCGTGTCCACGTGGGTTTCCTCCGGGCGCTCCGGTTTCCCCCACAGTCCAAAGACATGCAGGTTAGGTTAACTGGTGACTCTAAATTGACCATAGGTGTGAATGTGAGTGTGAATGGTTGTCTGTGTCTATGTGTCAGCCCTGTGATGACCTGGCGACTTGTCCAGGGTGTACCCCGCCTTTCGCCCGTAGTCAGCTGGGATAGGCTCCAGCTTGCCTGTGACCCTGTAGAACAGGATAAAGCGGCTAGAGATAATGAGATGAGATATCTAAAATGATTATTTTCATCCTAAAATGTGGTCAAGATATTGGGACATAAATATTAGAGACAACTAACACAAAGCTTACATCCTTATATTTAAAAGCACGATGGAAGTAGTGGATTCTGAATTGTCAAAAAAAATGTCCTCTCTGAGAATCACTTCATTTGTTTCTCCCATCTTATAGCAGATTACACAAAACTACCATACACGTATGTCAAAAAATTACCTGAAATCTGTTCTTTAACTTGTCCTTCACTTAAAAACTGGTACAAGAACCAGTTTGAATCAATTTGAATTTTGGACCCCTGTGAGGCAAACTTTGTACCCTGATTGTAAAACAACCCTTCTCTAAATTGCCCATACACTCTCAGGAGGGGGAAAAAAAGTACCGTACATTGTTGTATCTTTAGGGTTGCAATGGCTTGTCAGTACCTTAGATGCAGAGGTGGACAAAGTAGCCAACTTCATTACTTAAGTCAGAGTACAAATCCTACTGGCCAAATGTTACTCTGATACAAGTGAAAGTTCTTAAGTCAAAGTACTGAAGTACTTGCTTTTAAAAGTACGTTTTCTGTCAATGCATCATTGTGTAATTGCTACAATGCTTATGTAGTGGCCATTTGTCCAGAAAAACAAAATAAACAAAACCTAATCAAAAGGCCACTGATGTACCATGGGGATGTGGTTTAATGCAGGCAAAAGAAGTTAAATGTCCATTCCATAGTATTGCGTTTTGTTGTGATTTATTTCAAAATAATAAAACAAAGGTGGTGTAGTGGTTGGCGCTGTCGCCTCACAGCAAGAAGGTCCGGGTTCGAGCCCCGTGGCCGGCAAGGGCCTTTCTGTGCAGAGTTTGCATGTTCTCCCCGTGTCCACGTGGGTTTCCTCTGGGTGCTCCGGTTTCCCCTACAGTCCAAAGACATGCAGGTTAGGTTAACTGGTGACTAAATTGACCATAGGTGTGAATGGTTGTCTGCGTGTCAGCCCTGTGATGACCTGGTGACTTGTCCAGGGTGTACCCTGCCTCTCACCCATAGTCAGCTGGGATAGGCTCCAGCTTGTCTGCGACCCTGTAGAACAGGATAAAAGCGGCTAGAGATAATGAGATGAGAAAACAAACAAAAGAACACAGAAAACCATGGCTGGTGCTACCTCTCTTGCACTGGTAAAAAACCATAGGCCCACCCAGGTGCAAGCAGGGCGGCACGGTGGTGTAGTGGTTAGCACGGTTGCCTCACAGTAAGAAGGTTTCGGGTTTGAACCCAGCAGCCGGCGAGGGCCTTTCTGTGTGGAGTTTGCATGTTCTCCCCGTGTCTGTGTGGGTTTCCTCCGGGTGCTCTGGTTTCCCCCATGATCCAAAGGCATGCAGTTAGGTTGACGTGGGGCGGCCTTGGGCTGAGGTGCCCTTGAGTAAGGTACCGAGCCCCTGACTGCTCCCTGGGTGCTCTGGTGTGGCTGCCCACTGCTGTGTGTGTGTGTGTGTGTGTTCACTGCTTCAGATGATGGGTTAAATGCAGAGGATGAATTTCACTGTGCTTGAAGTGTGCATGTGACAAAGATTTCTTCTTAAATACCCTCAAATGTCCAGTGTTAACCAATTACCAAAAAATAAACCATACAAATTAACAAATTATCAAAATCTAAATAAAGCAAACACTTTTTAAGTTAATCAAACAAACAAAATTACTCATAATTAATAAACTTAAATTTTCAGCAAAAAAAAACCTATAAACAAAAGCTAAACTTTACAAAACTAACAAATAGCTCCTACAGCTTACAAAACCTAATGCTGTTACCAAATACAGAAATGTGAATTCACGAAATGAACACCTGCTGTGCCATCATGGTGGTTTAACGTTAAGCTAGCTAGTATCGCCATCTGACATTCTAGCAAACTTTCTTTTCAAAATCATATTGGGTAGCTAATGCTACTAGAAAAGAGAGATTTCTACATTGTTTTATTTGGCAAGATTATGCTAAAACATACCGTATATTTCTGAAAGGGCTTCAGATAAGTTAAGGTTATTCATGTTAGCATAACTCCGTGTTTACATGCAAACTAACAGTATTTAACTAGCTATGAGTTAGCATTAGCCGTGGACAAGGCTATAGCAACTTGGCGGGCAAATCCATAGAAAGTCATTTGACTAACCAGACTGCATAGCTATTGCAACATTATTGCTAGCTCTAAATGCACAGACAACTTCACTACAGGTTTTCTCTTGGAATAAAACGTTTACAGACCTAAATGTGCTCCCGCAGGTTGGACGGCGAGTTTTTGTAGGCCGTGATGTGGTTCATCTTCAGCAAACAAACATTTTAAATGAAATGAATCTTTAATCCTTTCAGAAAACTGAAACATGGGTTCATGGGTGTGTGCGCATTCTCCAGAAGAACCACCACCTTTCGTTCTGCCATCAACTGATTGTGTTCCAATAAAGCTGCTAAGAAATCATTGAACTTGGTTTTATACAGTCTATGGACGTGACGTGACCCTAGTGATTACTGATAGACTGTCTGTGTCACCTGGGGGGACATCCCCTTTCAAAGCTGCTTCATAGTAACAAGGACCTTGATAGAAATGTAGTGGAGTAAAAAGTACGATATTTGCTTTTCAAATGTAGTGAAGTACTAAGTTTCCAAAAAAAATCCTCAAAGTACAGTTACTCAGTGTATTTAAGTACAGTCCTCAAGTAAATGTACTTTGTTACTGTCCACCTCTGCTTATTTGTACACTTTATATACTGCTTGGGAACATGTATGTACCATTTTGGCTCTAAAAAGGCACACACAATTACCTCGTGGTCCAAAAATGATCCTGGGGGGGGGGTACATTAGTGTAGATTGTACGTTGGGGGACAGAAATTGACTGACTCCTCCTATATCCCTATTTCTGACAGGTGTGATCGTGATTGGCTGTCTGTCTCTCTGTTTATAGCCCTGTGATAGATTGGTGACCTGTCCAGGGTGTACCGTACCCCAGATCTTGCCCAACGTCAGCTGTGATTGACTAGCTCACCTGCAATGGATAAGAATGGATGAATCTGTGGTTGAGTCCTCATGTCTCATGGATTGCCTCTTGTCCCAGGCTGTCTCTTTTGGATCTGTTTCCTGCTATAGAGATTTGCTCTAACCTGTACCTAACATACCTACAGAGGTCCATGACTGTTTGCGAACCCTTTAGAGTTTTCTATATTTCTGCGTAAATATGACCTAAAACACTTATCAGATTTTCACACAAGTCCTAAAGGTAGATGGACGCACATGTTTATACTTGGTCATTTGTTTATTAAGGAAAATGTCCAATATTATGTATCTGTCAACAGCAAAAGTTTGTACAAGTACCTTTGCTTTCGGTATCTGGTGTGGCCCCTTTGTGCAACAATAACTGTGATTGATTTAAATGTTTCTGGTGACTGGTAAGTTTCAACTCTGGGATGTTGTCAGGTTTCCTCAAGTGAACTGCTCACACGTTTTTATTGTATCAAGGTCAGAACTTTGACTTGGACATTCCAAGCCATTATTTGATAGAATGACCTGGGTGCAAGGTCATGGTTTTGTTGCACAACTCACCCTCTCTTGACATCCATCCGTGAACTGAATCTCCTGATGTTTTCCTTGAGCTCTCTGGAATAATTCAGAATTCATTGTTCCATCAATTATGACAAGCTGTCCTGGCCCAAATGCAGCAAAATAGGCTCGAACCATGATACTACCACCACCATGTTTCACAGATGGGATGAGGTTCTTATGCTGGACTGCAGTGTCTGTCTTTCCTTTCTCCAAACATAACGCTTCTCATTTAAACCACAATTTTCTATTTTGGTTTCATCTGTCCACAATTTTTCCAATAGCGTTCTGGTTTGTGCATGTAACCTTTAGCAAACCATAAACCCTGCCATGCATACCATTTTGTTGTTCAGTGTTCTCCCAATGGAGGGCTCATGCTCATTATTAGCCAATATGAAAAAGACCCTTAGTTGCTTAGAAGTTACCCAGGGTTCCTTTGTGACGTTGTGGACTATTATTCACCTTGCCCTTGGTGTGAGCTTTGTTGGTTGTAACCCTCCCCAGGAGTGGCGAGTCATGCTGAATTTCTACCATCTGTCTGAATGTGGATTGGCGGCGGGCTTTTTTTTTTTTTTTGAAAGCAAAAAAATGCAATGATGCATTTCCACAAATGTGATGCAAAGCTCAGACGTTGATGGATCCCTGTTCTTTAAATACAACAGAGGGCCCACTTATACTTGATTGAAAACATCTGGCTGTAGTTTCTCCTTCAAACTAACTGCTAATCCTCGAGGTTCAGAAACTTTTTTTTTTTTTCCCCCCATTCACTGATCTGTAATATTGGATGAGTTTCTTCAATAAATAAATGACAAAGTATAATTTTTCTTATTTTTTTTAATCAGGTCTACTTTTAGGGCTTATGTGAAAATCTGAAGCTGTAGGTCATACTCATGCAGAAATATAGAAGATGCTAAAGGGTTTAAAACTTTTTCTTTTTTTTTTCAAGCACCTCCTGTAGGTATGTTGGAATGTCTCCAGTATGATGGATTTTTAGGAAAACATTTGAACACCAAGAAAGAGCAGGATTTTTTTTTTTCTTTTCTCCTTTCCCCCTTTTTTTTTTTTTTGGAATCCAGAGTGTGCTAGGGAGATTTACATGGATATTTATTTGGATACAGCTCTGTTAAATGTACGTGTAAGCGGTTATATTTCAGGGACATGTTTAATGCCTCGGTCACAACCGGCCGTACGTGCTCCTACGGCCGGTCTACGTGCAAAAAACGCAAGAAACGCACGTAGGGCGCGCGTGTGACGTGCTGATTTTCGAGCTGTAGACTGGCCGGAGACCGGCCGCAGAGGTTCTTTGTCATGTCAAACAAACTCTATGGGCACTTACGTTTTTTTTTAGGTTGCAAGACAAACTTACGGCCAACGTGCGTCTTTCTCCATGAAAAAAAAAAACGCAGCGGTTTGGGAAACGCCAAAAATCGCACGGCCAAAAAAATCGTACGTCCAGTTGTGACCTAGGCTTAAGTTCTAGTTAAATGGAAGTGCTGGGAGGGAGTTTGGGGGTGGGGTGCGATGATTTGGTACCTTTTTCAGAATCATGCTTTGTGTCCAAAAAAGCAATTTAAACTTCTCCCACTGCCCATGGACTTTTGATACTTATTGTGCACTTTTCTGCTTGCGTTCATCATCTCATTAGCTATCGGCACTTCTGTGTATGTGCGCTTATAGTACGTTGAAGTCTTCTAATGGGTGAACATGTTTACCAAAACTTGGTGAGGGTTTTTTGGAGCAGTATGTAGTCACTGGATTGTTCCAGTTTTGCTGCCAGGCTACCAATCACCTGCCTTTTTTTTTGTGTGTGTGGGGGGGGAAATGACTGAAATGCCAAGCTCTTGCTTCTCTAGTGAAAGGCAGAAGCCTGTCTGTAATGTAGTTTTTGCATCTTGAAGGAAGTTGTTCGAATCCTAGACGAAGACATTTTTAGAGCCAACCTTGGCCTCCATATGGACCTTTTACAAAATAAGCAAAGGATCAAAACAAAGGACGCACCACTTCAGTAAAAAGAGCCAATCACCTTGCTGGTTAAAACTTGACTTAAAAAAAAAAAAGGCTCCTGGCTTATTAGATTCTTACACTGTGTGCACTTTGCTTTGTTAGTTCTGGAGAAATTCGCATATGCAGTTACTATTGTACATGCAGTAGCTGGCGCAATCGGAGATGTTTTTCCATGTTATGTAAACTAAAGTTCATTCATTTTCAGTTTCAGATTTTTATAGCCGTTTCAAATATTTGAAACGTCATCCTGTCAGTCCTTTTCTGGTATAACGTTCTCCTTATTTAAGTCGTACATTGCTGTGAAGGCCACAGAGTAGACAGACTTTACTAGAAGGACTTGGTTATTGTCTATCTTGGGCATGACTCCTGCATATTGCCAGCAGATGCTCAGAACAAGTGTGTTGGCACATCATTCAAAGGCATAATCCTGATAATCATTTAGGGATTGGCTTTAAATCTTTACCAGAGGGTGCCAAGAATCGTGGCGCTGACGGTGTTGTGCATTGTAGTGTCTGGCACTAGACAAGAGGGAAGTGAACATGCTGTTGTTTATGTAAAGCTCTTAAAACCGCGATGATGTGTGGTTAGCAACATGGCCATGTACTGTACTTGCTGCTGGTTAACTATAGAGCACTGTACTCAGTGGAAATTAGGCGTGTGCGAGCAGGCCCACATCTATGCTTGATCTAGTTCCTGGATTAGTGACCTGAATTGAACCATAAACCAATAACGTACTCTCCCTTTGCTTACTTTTACTCTCTCATGAACCATTTAAAGGTTCTCTATGGAACTCTGTAACGGAGTCTACAGTAGGTAGAACTGTTTTTCAAGACGAAGAATCATTAATTACCCAACAAACCCTGAAAGAATCAGTGAGGACCTATTTTCCCCTGAGAGTATATCTTGAGGCATTCAAAATAACATCCTCCATCTCTCTCTCTCTCTCTCCCCCCCCACTCCTTTGGCCCGAACACTGGATGGATGCATCTCATCTCATTATCTCTAGCCGCTTTATCCTGTTCTACAGGGTCGCAGGCAAGCTGGAGCCTATCTCAGCTGACTACGGGCGAAAGGCGGGGTACACCCTGGACAAGTCGCCAGGTCATCACAGGGCTGACACATACACAGACAACCATTCACATTCACACCTACGGTCAATTTAGAGTCACCAGTTAACCTAACCTGCATGTCTTTGGACTGTGGGGGAAACCGGAGCACCCGGAGGAAACCCACGGGGAGAACATGCAAACTCCACACAGAAAGGCCCTTGCCGGCCCCGGGGCTTGAACCCAGGACCTTCTTGCTGTGAGGCGACAGCGCTAACCACTACACCACCGTGCCGCCCCTGGATGGATGCATATTTATAGGAAATTGGTCAAGTTCCAGGTCATGGTAGTAGTAAGTCTGCTGTCTGTGGGGCCACATCACACCACCTCATTGTTGATCGATTTCCTAGAACAGCATGTCTTAGTTTGGGAATGATTTACTAATAATTGAATAACTTACAAAATGCTGACCCTGAAAACTCCTTCCATAAATATTAAATAAGCTTCACTGTATCAATGATGGATTTTTTTTTTCTTTGCTAAATAACATGTTTTTAGTCCATTTATTCGCACGCTAATATATAAAACTGATTTGAATCACAACTGATACTATTGTATGAACTGCAATTATAGGGAATTTAATGAACACCTTCTGACCAATCAGATTTGTGGAAACCAAAAGCACTGTGGTGTAATAACTTGACCGGTAACTTTACTGCAACTTAAACCTCAAAGGGGTTGATCAAGTGATGGACCAGGTTTTGCTTTCAGGGTGCCAAAAGTTTTAGGCTTTAGGAAAGCCCACTGCTCCTGGCTGTAAGCTGTACGAAGTGCTCCCGGCTCTGTGCTTTATTGTCAGGTGGAGCGTATTGTATTTTGACTCGGAGTTTAGAAAGGCTGGAATGCTGATGTTAACAGTTTAGGTGTTTGGGAGCAGCTGAAGCCTCGTATGCATGCGTGCACACACACAATCCTTACAGTGTGCATTTCACAAAGTTTTATTTTATTTTTTGTGTGTTGAATTGTAGATATTATGGAGTTTTGACTCCGTCTCCTGAGAGATCTCGATCTTGTTCGGCCTGAGGTACTGCCTGCCTGATAAGGTCATGATGTCATTATTTATTCACGGTTCCTGGAGCTTGGCTTTGTTTGTATCTTGGCTGTGGCTTGGAGACCAGGTAGCCATGGGGAAGTGTGTGTGTGTAGAGCCTG
This sequence comes from Neoarius graeffei, assembly GCF_027579695.1. Lineage (NCBI taxonomy): Eukaryota > Metazoa > Chordata > Actinopteri > Siluriformes > Ariidae > Neoarius > Neoarius graeffei. Next base: position 55,205,395 of record NC_083588.1, read on the forward strand.
TGAACTGAATATATCCGTCTATTCCAGTTCTGTTTTAGGCAACATCAGACCATTAAATCAGTTTGACGTTTTTAGACTAACGGACCCTAAAATATCCTTTGAGATTTCCTCTTCCCTTGACCCCTGCCTCTGTGCTGCCCAGGTGCTTTTCGGACATGTGGATTCACACGCTTGTATCGTGCTTTTCTGCACAGCTGTGGCATTTGAAGAATTCCATTATTAGATCTTCAGTTTTGCAAGTTGCAGCCTAGTGTTGATTTGACAGTATTTTTGTCATGGAATATTTCTATCAATGGAAAGGAATATTGAAGACCATCACTTAAAATAATGCTGGATGTCTCATCTCATTATCTCTAGTCACTTTATCCTGTTCTACAGGGTCGCAGGCAAGCTGGAGCCTATCCCAGCTGACTACGGGCGAAAGGCGGGGTACACCCTGGACAAGTCGCCAGGTCATCACAGGGCTAATGCTGGATGTGATATATCAATATTTATAATAATATATGTTGTGCTTTTCTGTGGCCTTGCAACATATTAAAAAGTAAAATAATTTTTTTTTAAAATAACTTCATCCAGTTGAAAGCAGCTGATTTAGATGTTAGATATGAACTGTTTCAAATCTTGCCAAAAATATTTATAGTAAAGCTTCAAATCTTTAAAAATCAGGTTTTGTACACTTTTTTTCCTTTAAATGGAATCCCCCCCCCCCTTGTTTTCAGTGTTGATTTTATTTATGTAGAAAATCTACTACTATTAAAGTTTTGTCAAACTTTTTTTTAAACTGTAAAATGCAACAATATTTTATGCTGCCATTAGTCACATCCAAGGCCCAGGTTCTTAATCACTGATTGTTTTATTGCCCCGACAAGCATAACACCGTAGAACTAGACAAGATAAAGCATACAACAATCATATGTTCAAACACACAATCTTGGACATTATTAAAATAATAACCAAACAAAACGTAATAACTTTTGCCTGCTTGTGGACTGAAGATTGTACAGCTTGCAGTTCCTTAGCGAATCTAAGAGGATTTTACAACTTGTAGTTCTTGACAGTAAACTTAAAGGATATTACAACTTGACCAACGCTTGAACTCGCATGGGCATCCAATCTTTCATCCCAAACAAGTGACAGGAAGTGACATCACATGCATAGCAGGAATATATTTCAGAATATATCCAAACATTAATAAAAACACTATTTAAATTAAATAATTACAACCTATTTTAATACAATCATTATAAATTGTGCAATATTTTAAATGTATGAAATAAACTAGTCAAGATTTATTACCATAATTGTATGAATTGGCTCAAGACACCACATAGTGGAGAAAGTATTGAATAGCTTTGTAACTACAAATACAGTTTTGCTGTCATTTTTTTGTTGAAACAAAACTATCATGATGCATATCCACGTATTTTAGAAATGTCAGGTGCTGATATATTTTTGTGATTGCACCCAACCCCAATTTGGATAATAAACACATTTTGGTATTTTAAATTTCACAAGTTGGCCTTCATGAATGAAATGAAGAAAAATTATTAATGGGGGGAGAATGTATTAAATATTTTCAAATAACGTGTTCAACTTTTGCCTTTTGTCATTATCATAGCCTCGAACGCTTTCTTTTAGGTTTGGCGATCCGAGTGAAACCTTTTGACTGGTACTGTAAATACTAAAAGTTTGGACACCCCTTCTTATTCATAGGTTTTTCTGTATTTTGACTATCTTCTACATTGTAGAACAATACTGAAGACCTCAAAACTGTCAAATAACATGTGGAACATGTATGGGATTATATGGTAAAAAAGTGTTAAACAGTTTTGTGTTTTAGATTCTTGAAAGTAGCCACTGTTTACCTTGACGCTTTGCACACTATCATTATCTTAAGCAGTTTCATGAGGTAGTGACCTGGAATGCTTTCCAGTTAACAGGCGTGCCTCGTCAAAAATTAATGCAATTTCTTGCCGTGTTTTGAGACCAAAGAGTAAATAACTAAAATACAGTAAATGGTTGTATTCCACAACTGTAGTAATCCATATTATGTCTAGAACTGTTCAACTAAGTAAAGAGAAATATTACTTTAAGACATGAAGTGACCTTTTAATTAATGAAAAACCATTGAAATGGGTGTGTCCAAACTTTTGACTGGTATGCTGTCTGTATGTACAAGCAACCCTTTGTGCATCCCATATATGAAGTCATATTAAAGATTCTGATAATTTGGCTTATTGTCCAGAGAACTCTTTGTGGAAACTAAGTTTAGTCTAGCTGTGGTGTGGTTTTTATTATACCCCTGCTCGTGGTGGGGGTATACTGGTTTACGTCCGTCCAAAACCCCTTTTTTCTCAGCAACCACAAATCATAGCCACTTGGTACCAAGCTTCAGCTTGGGGTTCTATACCGTGTTTACTGTTTTCAGGTCTGTCGCACATCGACTTCCTGTTCACCGACTGAATGCATTTACGGAACATCTAGCATGGATTTACAAAATTTTCATAATGCTTTTCTCAGCAACTACAAATCACAACTGCTTGATATTTGGTACCAAGCTTTAGCTTGGGGTTCTATATCGCGTTTACCGTTTTCAGGTCTGTCGCACAACAACTTCCTGTTTACCGACTGAATGTATTTACGAAACGTATAGGGTGGATTTTGACGCTATTTCAAGAAGCAAAATGCTATTGAGCAATTCCAGCGTTATGGACGTGACACTTGAACTCAAAATGGCAACAAATGACCCAGTGCATGTTTTATTGTCTCCCAGTATTTAAACAGGTGTTGCATATTTTAAGGCTGTACCATACTGGAGAAGTGATAGAACAAGAACAATTCCCATAGTACATCTAGGGCATGCCAGAAAATGCCAATAAAAGATGTGTTATGGATGTGACAGAAAAAGTATCACTTTTCTTGGGTGACTGTACATTTTTATCAAACTCTGTGAAATTGTAAACCTAATGTCAAAATGGAGATATCCATTTGATAGAGGGGTCCAAGGTGAATATTAAAAAAATCTTTGTTTAAAATATTTTGTATTTCATGCAGAGTTTCGGAAGGAAAAGTCAGCGTTATGGATGTGACGAAATTCCGTTATGGATGTGACGTATTTCAAAATGACAGTTTACCAGGATGTTGTTTGAAATCCCTGGGGAGAACACGGCTCTTTACTTGTTTCAGGGTTCATTATTTGTTGAAGTCAACATTCATAATAAGCGTCCTATTCCTTCGATTGCTTGCATTCTGATCTAAGCGAGGGGGATATATAAGTGAGCAGTAGTACACAGTTGATCTTGTGTGTGGGGTGTTTATTTATTTATTTATTTATTTATTTATTTTAAAAGTGGTTTTATGTTGAGTGATGGTGAGATTGACTGACTGATTTTTGACTGGTTGTCAAAAAATACAGATCAAGTTATTGTCCAGAGAAATCTTTTTGATACAACTGATGAATCCATAATAACACTGTGGTTTTGGAACTTGATTTTACTTTTTTTTTTTGTTTTTTTTAAACATGAATCCTACGTTAGTTACAATTGCATTTTCTTTAAGAAGGATCAAATGTTGACACCACCACAGTGACAGTTATTGGTCCTGTGCCTCACTGCAGTTTTGTATAAAAATAGTACTTCGTTGAACAGAAAAGCATCCACGCAAGACACAAGAATAAAACCAACCCAAACTGTATTATTTAGTGACGTGTTGTTGAAGCACGTTGGGTTTATAGAGCGTATGGTGTGCTGTGAAAGGTTGCGGAGTTGCTCCCGTGTGTCAGAGGTTTTGAGTTACAGTGCAAGGGGAGAATCCCAGATGCTAGAGCAGCAAATCAAACCAGGTCATCTTACAGAGCCCGGGATGTAGAGTTCACTTAAGATGGCATGCTGGTTTGAGAATAGATCGATGTGGGAGCTAATTTTTATAGCTGACGTGTTTAACAGGTGGACATGGTTATCTTTAAGCATAGAGTTGTGTGTTAAGGCTCGCTGATAGGCATACAGTCAGCACAGCTTTTCTTGCTGTGTGTGAGAGAGCACGAATGTAGCTCCTGTTGATTGTTGGCCAAAGGTGGTTTGATTTTTATTTTTATTTCCATTAACTCAGGGAATGAAATGATGGCAATAACCACTAATTTCTCTGATTTCTCCACAGTGCTGCATCCTCAAAGGAGCGACCACAATGGTAGACGGCTGCCTGATTAGCAGAGCCCGCTCCTCTCCTAGCGTCTGATTGGTCAAGGTTTTCTGATCTCCTAACTCCTCCCATTTCTTCCCTGCTTTGAAGTCTGGAGCTTAACTAGACCCTGGGATCAGTAGAAGGCCTTTTAATAAATGCGTCTTCAGCTTGAGCTTACAAGCAGAACCCACTTACTCTCGCTAGACAGGAAGTGACAAAACAGGGCGATGGAAAGTTCAGCGGCAGAGTCCCGAGCTGAGAGGATTGCTCGCTACAAAGCCGAAAGGAGGCGAGAGCTGGCAGAGCGCTATGGAAACAGGGAGGAGGAGCTTCCATCTAAATGGTCAAAGAGAGAAGGCCATGGTGCACACCGTGACTCCACCCACTCTGACAGGAGCCAATCACGTGGAGTTAACACAGATGTGATGGCATGTGGCAAAGCTCCAGTTGAGGAAGAGCTTAAAATCTCAAATGGATACAACAAGGATGCTAAACCAGAGAAGACCAACCTGAACAGGTGACTTTTTTTACGCCCTTTTTTTTTTTTTTCCACGTTGTGAAGGATTTTTATCTTAACTTCAGCTGTACCATGTGAGCACAGGAGAAATCACTTTTTAAAGAAATTGTGCACATTTGTAAAGGCATCGATTGATCAAGTATGAGGGTCAGCATGTTTCATGCTACACTGGGGTCCATTTTGTGTTTTTACCTTTTTTTTTTTTTTTTCCCTTAGTCCTCATCTTCTGGCTAGTGAGTCTACGGTGGCCCCGAGAACCATATGGTGAAATTTGTCAGAGTGATTTGCCCTGATTCTTTTCACCAAGTTTCATGTCTTTGCCTCGAGTCCTCTCGGGCCACCAATCGTCATTTGAATCTGCATTTATGCACAGAACACTTGAATAATGTACCACTGTATTCTTTGGATCAAGCTGACTTCACTGCAGACCACAACATCAATTTCTGCCAGATTAGGTTTTTCCACCATGTTGGATTTTTTATGAAAAAAATTTCAGCTTTCACATTCCACAACTGTTTTACAATCTTCACAAAATTTGGCACAGATGATCTTTTGACCAGTCCACACAAGTTATTTGTTGACTCTTCGATTTGCAAAAGCATTCACTCATTACAGCCAATCAAAATCCATGGCAAAGCCATCAAATAGAAAATAAGGTCATGTATCAAAATCAAACCTGGTGCATGGACTTGGGATCCCATTTTCAAGAAGTGCAATGTTTAATTAATTTTTTTAAACCACTGTGGATGCTGCAATAAGTAGAAATGTGTTTTGGCTCATAATCGCTGATGTGTTTGCCTTAAATTCTTGTCTGGTGACTTGGTGGAAGGTTCCAAGGCTGAGATGTGGCAGCTTGTCAAGTCAGTATGTATATAAGATGTATATAAAACTTCACAGGCCACAATTTATTTATTTTTTTTCAATTTCCACTAAATTTGGCACAGACAAAACTGGATTATTATTTTCAAAACCATATTTCTGTGACAGCCTATTGAATTTGGCAGTGAATTCACCAAACAGGATATGAGCTCGTGTCTCAGCCAGTTTTTGGTCAATTGACCATGAAATTTGCTGGGAATGCATACAACCATGTTCTTGACCACATGAGTTTCCATGGCAACTATGCATTGCTGGGCTTCTTTGTCCCCTGATTGCTGCTTGCAGTTTGTTTTTTATATATAAAACTTGCAGTCATCCACATTTATAGAGGAGGTATGATCTGTGTAACTTTGATGGCGTGCTGGTGCCTGGTGGACTGGTTTTGAATATTTCAGAAATTGCTGCGTGTGAAAACCCCAGATCAACACTCTCTATGGTGCGAAGAACACTGAGTGAGCGACAGTTCCGTGGGTGGAAATGCACTGTTGATGCTCACAATTTCCCCCCATTCTGATAATTGATATGAAGCTCCTGACCTTCAGCGAGCTACGTTGTGCTGTTGCCATGTGATTGTATGATTGGATAACTGCCTGAATGAATGAGTGGGTGTACAGGTCTTTTCTATGAAAGTGGCTGGTGTCATCTCATCTCTAGCTGCTTTATCCTGTTCTACAGGGTCGCAGGCAAGCTGGAGCCTATCCCAGCTTGAAGGGGAACTGAAGGCAAATTTTTATTATCAAAACTCTATTTCTCATCCTATTAAATATAGGAATGCATTTTTATGCCTCCGCCACCGTAAGGTGCAGGGAGGCATTACGTTTTCGGGTTGTCCGTGCGTGCGTCCATCCCAAAACCTTGTGAACGCGATATCTCAAAGGCTAATGAAAGGAATTTCACCAAACTTTCACTATTTGTGCGCTTTGGGACAAACATGAACTGATTAGATTTTGAGATCAAAAGGGCTAAGGCCAAGGTCACTGTGAGGTCAAATGTCTGTCCGAAAACCTTGTGAACACTATCTCCAAGGCTAATACAAGTAATTTCACCAGGTCAAGATTACTGTGAGGTCAAATGTCCATCCCCAAATCACAACTTAATAAGGCATGTCGTCTACCGGGCGGAGGCATCCCCATCGATGCCATTGGCGTCGAGTTCTATCTAGTTGATAGCTATTTTGTCACTGCTATAGCAAGTTGAGTGTTTGAAATATGCTCTGTAATTATATCAGTCCGTATGTCAAAGCGATGGCCGTAAACGAGATTCGTTGAGACCTGTGTGAGACATCGTAGGACGGAAGTAAAACCTACAGCAGAAATTAAAGTGACATCTGCCAATGTTGTCAAAAGATGCGTGCGACCTCTTTCAAATGCTGACGTAATCAACCCGGAAGTTTTCCCTGTGTCGGAAATCTCTCCCTACTCACTATATAGGGCACTATATAGTGGGGACGCCATTTTGTAGTGCTGTCTGAAACCTTAGTGAGGATTATGTGGGAAATGTGCTCAGTATAATATGTATTTATCACAAATACATGCATGTATTTATTATTTTGAAAACCCACCAGCTGCCTGATCTGGCACGTTTTAATTGTGCGACAGTAATGATGTAAATACCAGCGTGACAGACTAGTCTTTATCCTGTTGTCTTTCTAACTCCTCTCTACTCCACGTTGGTTCGAAGTCGATGGAGATTATTCCATACACTGATGAAGCTGGCAAATCTCGAAATTAATCTAAAGCCTCGGTCACAACCGGCCGTACGTGCTCCTACGGCCGGTCTACGTGCAAAAAACGCAAGAAACGCACGGAGGGCGTGCGCGTGACGTGCTGATTTTCGAGCTGTAGACTGGCCGCAAAGGTTCTTTGTCATGTCAAACAAACTCTACGGGTGCTTACGTTTTTTTTTTCAGGTTGCACGACAAACTTGCGGCCAACGTGCGTCTTTCTCCACGAACAAAAAAAACCGCAGCGATTTGGGAAATGCCAAAAAATCGTACATCCGGTTGTGACCTAGGCTTAAATTGGAATGATCTGGCTGCTGTGTAAACAATTTTCAAAATGGCGGCACTGACCCTTCACGTTTGAAGTCCCGCACAAGCATACATGTCAACCTATACGTATTGTCCGGAAGTTATACGGATTTTAGCTCATTTCAAGGGCGTACGGGCATATAAACAAAGTCTTATGGATTTTCAGTATCTTCTGACCTAAATTTATTTTGTGTATCTTACTTGAACATCGTCAGCTGATCGTCGCAAAAACATACAAAAGCTCGATTTATAGACAAAACATCGTGTATGCAGGGGCAGATAACCCAGACTATGTGAAATCGGATGTTTATTCCTCAAGCCTCGTGCAGTATCGCGACTGTGAGACTTCGTTCTTTCCGGTCATGCGCACGATCTGCATTTAAACGCGCCAAACGGTCATTGTTCGAACGAGCGACTTTGTTTACACCGGAGAGATTTTGAATAGCGTCTGCTGAGTGAAAGAATGGGAACACCGAGAAAGAAAATGAGATATGGTGGGCGGTATCTTCCTGAATGGAAGGGGACATTTAATGGTGTCATTGTTCAGGCGAAAAATGGAGTACGTGCACTGCAGTTTGTGCGCGAGATATAAAAGTTGCGGCGTCTGGAGTTTACGACGTGAGGGAACACATGAGGTCCAAACTACATCAGCGAAATTTGCACCAGAAACCGAATCAGCCGCAAATGACGATGTTTGCAAAGCCTAAGACCGATGATCAACCAACAAGTGTAATAAGAGCAGAGGTCAGGAAAATCCACACTGACTGTAGAAAAAACCTGGGCACAGACACCCTTACTGCACTACTGCAATGCAAACTGAACACAGACTTCTGTTGTGACATCGCCCCCACAGAAAGGCAGTTACAGCTGGCAAAGAAGGCTGCCAGTGATTTATAATCAAGATCATATGTAAATATGACTGACTGTGGACAAAAATGGTGAAGTTTGAGTGCTTTCTCTGGCTATATGAAAAGTTGACTGTGGACAAAAATGGTCTCTTGCCCCTTTTCCACCAAAGCAGTTCCAGGGCTGGTTCGGGGCCAGTGCTTAGTTTGGAACCGGGTTTTCTGTTTCCACTGACAAAGAACTGGCTCTGGGGCCAGAAAAACCGGTTCCAGGCTAGCACCAACTCTTCTGGGCCAGAGGAAAGAACCGCTTACGTCAGTGGGGGGGCGGAGTTGTTAAGACCAACAACAATAAGACAACCGCGAAAGATCGCCATTTTTAAGCGACGAGAAGCAGCAGCTGTACAAACGTGAAATCATCCATTATTATCATTATTGTTGCTGCTGCTGCTTCTTCCATATTTTTGCTTTGATATTTGTGCCAAGGTTTATGCAAACGTAGCGACGTAACTGACGTATACAGTGACGTAACTGACGTATGCACTGACGTAATGACGTGACTTCCCTTAGCACCGCGAGCTATGGAAAAGCAAACTGGTTCTCAGCTGGCTCGCAAGTTGAACGAGTTGTGGACCAGCACTGGCCCCGAACCAGCCCTGGAACTGATTTGGTGGAAAAGGGGTATCTGTGAAAAGTATCCCATTGAAATGGGAGCAGCCTACACTTTGATAGTGCACAGACAGTGGAGTTTGAGTGTTTTCCCTGAGTCTGTAAAAAGTATTTTCCTTTGGAGTGGGAGCAGCCTAGTCTGGCTAACACGACTTCAAAGCTCTGCGAGCATTTGGTCTGGCAAAGATATTAAGCCCAGCCATTTCCCAAAGTGCGTGGTTGACCCGCCTCCCTGAAATGCCTCAGTTTGCTACTGGTCAAAGCCAGAAAAGGCTGTGACGAAGCTTAAACCAATCACATCACTCTTTCCTCTGACGTATGTGACGCGACGGGGCTAACTGGTAGATTAAACTCTTACCGAAGCCGGTCGGGAGCAAGGTGAAAACGTCCTTCCTTTCAATAAATACCTCCAGGGCTGCTCTTTGCTCCGTTTTCAATGAGAACTTGCTCCATGTTCGTAATGTTTCTAGTGAATGAAGCGCTTCCGGCATAGATTCTGTAAACAATCTACAGCTTCCGGTCACAGTTCTACTACGTCAGTGCCTTGAACACGCCTCTACCCAGGGCTGTTGGAGATGCTCAAAGTTGATTGGCTCCCGATTTTTCGGGAGCTTGGAAGAGCTGTAGATGGCTTGCCTTGCCAGACTAAGCTCGTAACAGGCCCTCGTGTTGCGTCACACTTAGGATGGGCGGGCCCAGGCTAGGAGCAGCCTACCCTATGAACAGTAGGATAGCAGTAAATGTGTATTGTACAAATGTACATCAAAATAAAAGTTCAGTGCTATTTGAAAGCTATAAGGATTTTATGTTGACTTTATGGATTTCTTCCTCTGATACTACAGGTGGACGCCAAAGGGGTTGACATGTATGCACAAGTCTTGTGAAGATCGCGCGGATAAGCGGTGTCTATAAGGTTAATAAAACTGAAAACGTAATTCTCGTTCTCATCTCATTATCTCTAGCTGCTTTATCCTGTTCTACAGGGTCACAGGCAAGCTGGAACCTATCTCAGCTGACTACGGGCGAAAGGCGGGGTACACCCTGGACAAGTCGCCAGGTCATCACAGGGCTGACACATAGACGCAGACAACCATTCACACTCGCATTCACACCTACGGTCAATTTAGAGTCACCAGTTAACCTAACCTGCATGTCTTTTGGACTGTGGGGGAAACCGGAGCACCCGGAGGAAACCCACGCGGACACGGGGAGAACATGCAAACTCCGCACAGAAAGGCCCTCGCCGGCCCCGGGGCTCGAACCCGGACCTTCTTGCTGTGAGGTGACGGCGCTAACCACTACATCACCATACCGCCCCGAAAACGTAATTGAACATGTTTAATTAAGAAATAAAGCAAGTTTAAAAAGGACTTCAGTTCCCCTTTAATCTCTTCAAGGCTAAGATGAGTAATTTTGTAGGAGGAGAAATGAAGTGTTTTGTTCAGCCATCTTGGCAGGGTTCATTTTTAAATCGCTGTTTTTCAGAAACACTAATTTGGTGTTCTGTCGGATTGATGCTAATGTGTGACTGGATGAATTGGTTACTTAAAAATGTGGCCTTCAGTAGCCAATTGGAATTCATCAGGCACTAAACAGGGTTAGGATTGAACTGCCTTCACAAAACTTGAACAGTCTTTATCTGCATTCTCTTTACCCGGATGTGTAACTTGGCAAGAACCGGCTACCAGGGCTGCTAGTCGGGAAGGATGCTTGGACCCTGTAGATTGATTTCTTATGACTCAACTTTTCTTAGTCAACATTTAATGACCCTGCCATGCGATGTTTGATAACATCACATCTGTAACACGCACATGTCACACGTTTCTGCAGGTGCTTTTGAAAAGTACTATAAAGTACTAACTTCCACCTACAAGATGTTTATCATGGTTTCTTCAACCATTTATTGATGCATTAGCATTGAAGTAACTAAGTACCATTTGGGTACATTTGGCATGACCGTTAACAACTGAGTGAATGATTTATGATCGTTAGTGTTAAGTGATTTATGTTCACCTTATTTTTAAGCCACTCTGGACACTTATGAATGATTATGTGGTGATTATGGGTTGGGTGTTTTGAGCATGGTTAATAATTTAAAGTTGAGAGAGTACTCAATCAATAGAAACATTACACAACAATAATGTTTATGATGGCTACCAGTTAAGCATTAGTGAGTAATATGTTAGGTTTTCTTTTCCTGTGGTTTCTTCCATACTGAAGTATTTGTATCCACTTTTATAGAAGCTAAGATGATTTAAAACAAACGAGGCGTGGCTTAGAGTTTGAAGGTGGGGGTTTTACATTTGTGAATATCATGAAATGGGTGCATGATGACTCATAATGCGAAACTGGTAGCTATAAGCTTTCCTTGTTTGGTTCACTGTCCATCAGGTCATGCTGTCTTTTTGTCTTCCACATGTCGTCTGTCTCTGTTCAGTGTGATCCGTGTCCACATCCACCTCTGTCACGCATCATTGATTTGATTTCTGGGTGGTTCTCCACTATAGTTGCAAATTGGGATATGGACCATGAGCAAACTGATAAGTTCATAAGGCAGAATTCTGGTAGCCAATTTGAGTTTTATCAAAGTATCTTCTTATTGCTCGATATGGCAAAATTCAAGGTCATTTCAAGGTCAAGGTTGTCCTTGTCTCTGTCAGTACACAAACAGGTCTCTAAAATGCGTAATAAATCCATAATCTCTGACCAAATTCAAAATGTAATTGACCCCAATTACAAATCTGAGCCTTATTATAAATAATTCTATTTGAAAATGTATATCACAATAGAACAATAAATATATGTATTAAAAGGGTGCAGCGTTTTGTGTACTGACGTTCAAAAATAAGACAACGAAGTTGATTATTTGAGCAGAACAGTAAAGATCAATCATTCAACCAGGTAGTAAGTAGGGGAAGCTGGAAGTAAAATTTAAGTTTGTAAAAGATGAGTATGGGGGGAGGGGCAAATTCAAATTTTTAAGTCAGTACCCAGACACTCTCAGAAATTGACTAGGCCTAATCAGAAAACATTTAAAGATATCCTGGTAGGATCCATGTACTAGGTATAGGCCTATATACTAGTAAGTTGACAAAAGGGATCGAGAGACATCAAACTGTCATCCTATCAAATTGGTCAATACACTAACACAATAGTCAGTACACAAACAGACCCCGGTGTTAGTGTATGGACAAATAGTTCATCTGGTCGCCAGGGTGCAGATGTGTACGGTATATGATGCCTGTGCATTGTAGTCTAGTTGAAAGGTCTTCTAACTCATATTCATGGCACAAACATGTTTTCATGACAAAGCTGGGCCTACATCATTCTAGAAGTGTTAGTGTATTGACTGCTATTATAAATTCTGTTAAAAATTGCCATACAAACCTGAACAATGCTGGAAAACTACCACAATATGAAATTCAATGTTTCCCTCCCTTGAACTTGTGGGATTCCCACAATGCACTGCAGTCATATCATTAGAATAGTTCTGTCCATTTTCCCCAGGTGTCTTTAGTAGTTAGTACTGTTAGTGTACTGACTTAATTACTCGGGACACCAAAAATCAATTTCTTGGCGGGAAAATTTCTGACTAGTATTGGAAATATTTTCAAAATGTGCTTTTCATGCTGCATGGACAATATTGATCATATTTAAATGGGTGACACAAAATACCACCAAGAAATGTTTTTCAGCAAGGGTTTATTTTCCTTCTGGGATGTATGAGACACGCATTTTGGACCCCCTTGGGTACTTCCAATGAAAAATTCTACCAACTAGAGCCCTGCACTCTCGCGGGTCCCGCCGCAAAGCAGTGCGGCACGGGACAAATTTTGAAAGCTCGTTACGGGCACGGGCGGGACCGGAAGTGCACATATGCGGCGCGGGCGGGAGCGGTGATGAGCTGCAGTCCCGCTAACTAAAAACGTGTTTGAAATAAAATTTATAAATTATTCATTTGTCTATCATATATAATTTGTGCTGGATATTTTATTTGGCATTAATAAAAACATTTTAAGATGCCTAAATTTGCAGAGAGAGTCAGATTGCCAGATTGAGTGAGGAATGTCATCTTAAATTTGCCATTGATCATCCTAATGGGAAATCCTTTGATCACTCTAATGACTCGCTGTTCACACTAGGGCTGCAACAACTAATCGATTAAAATCGATTATTAAAATAGTTGGCAACTAATTTAATAGTCGATTAGTTGGGTCTACATTATCATACACATAAGTGCAGTTGCTACTCCCTAATGTGGGGGCAGTAAAGCACCATTAAGCTGGATACCGACCGCCGTAAAAGAAGAAGCAGGAGAAGCGAACCAATGCCGTGCTTTGTGTAGCTCACCTGGAAGAAGCGTTTGAAAAATGGCGGAGGAGGCTAACGTTAGTAGAGAGAAAAATGTCCGACCCAAGTCATCAAAAGTATGGGAGCACTTTACATTAACGCCTTCAAAGAACAGCGTTAGGTGCAAAATGTGCAGAGCTGATCTCGCGTGGCACGGAAGCACAACATCGCTGAATGAGCACCTGAAGAGGAAGCACGTTGGAGTGTCTGATTATAATTTCAAAGTAAATTCTGTATTAAAATTACTAAATAAGCAAATCCGTTACAGTCCATGAAACAGGAAGTATAAGGATGAGGAAAAAACAGTTTAAATCGGGAAGCTGTGCACATTTGCGCAGTCCTCCCGCTCAGGCTGCACAAATGTGCGCAGCTTCCCGATTATTGTCAGCACATGACAGCATTACCCAATGTTCATTTGTTTTTCATTACAGTTATTTAAACTGTTCACCATCTTAAAATTCAAGACTTCAATAGGATTTTGTTTGACAAAACAATATAAAGAAATGGTGGTTGCACTATATAAAAAAAGATTTTATGTTTTATGTGATTTTATTTTCTTTACATTAATTCAGCTGCTACAAAATTTTTATTTTTTTTTGTACTCAATGTAGCATACATTTAATTTTTTCATGAGTTGGAAACAACTTTTGAACAAAGACAGTTTGGTTAATTAAATAAAATGCTGGAAATCAAATTTTGCTTTTTTTCCTTTTTATCCGATTAATAATCGATTAATCGAAAAAATAATCGATAGATTAATCGATTATCAAAATAATCGTTAGTTGCAGCCCTAGTTCACACCCAGCTAGCAAGAGAACCATGAGTGAAGTGATTTACTGCTTGAGTTAGTCTACAACTCTAATCAGAGAGACAGGTTACACAGTGACTGTAGGCTTGACTCAATGCTATCCCAGAAATTCTTCCTGTAATATGCAAATTTGGCTGTCCAATCAGAGGCGGCCAAATTTGCATATTACAGGAAGGATTTCTGGGATAGCATTGAGTCAAGCCTACAGTCACTGTGTAACCTGTCTCTCTGATTAGAGTTGTTCACTCATGGTTCTCTTGCTAGCTCTGCTTTGCAATAAAAAAAAAAAAACATTGGTACAAAACAAGCCCATTCACTTTTTTTATGCTGATCAGAGAATTACAGTGGTTTCTCATGTGACAAAAATGTGCGATTCGCTATTAAATATTTTAATGGCTTGAATACTAATTATTATTACTAGAGACACTACATGTTGAATTCAGAAACAAGGTAAATAATAACGAACGTGAGCTGTAGATATTTATGCTCAAATCCACTCAAAGTAGGGGGCGGGGCACCATCACGCTGTGTCAAGACAAGAACTTTCCTGAGAAATAACGCGAACGTCTGCATCATGTGGGATTTGCGGGTGGGAGCGGGACTGAAAATCATAATTCTTTGCGGGCGGGAGTGGGGCTGCACAGTGCGGGCGTGGGCGGGAGCGGGACTGAAAAATCCGACCTGCGCAGACCTCTACTACCAACACTATTATATTTGAGTGGATAAAATTTAATATCAATTAATTTTTATAATCAATAGGAAGGCATATGAACACAGACACCCTGATTTTATTTAAAGGCCTGGTCTCAGAATACTTAAGTGAGGTGACACCAATTTGCAACTATAGTGGAGAACCACCCTTCTGCGTTGTCTGTCATTTATCATCTTTCCACTGAACTCAATCACTCCTCTTCATTCGCTACTTCGGCAGTGTATTCAACACGTTCTTTCTCTATCCATCTTTTACACAGTAAACTCGGTGTTTTAACTGCAGTGCCTCCTTTCCAACATCTCTTTCCCCTTCTCTTCGTTGCCCTTCTCCAGGCAGAATGTGTTGGGTTCATCCAACATGCTGGCTACGGAAATTCGTCCTGGCCCCGACATGCCACAGCTTCACACTCGCGTATCAGTGGGTGAACTGAAAAAGGCCCTGCTGCAGCAAAGCTCAAGCTCAGCTGCCTCTCATAAAGTGTAGGGGTGTGTGTGTGTGTGTGTGTGTGCTTTGCAATCCTTGAACAAATTAATAGGCACAATAATGGTGTGTGAGTAACAGTGTCTAATCCTGCAGGACTGGTGCTGGAGATGATGCACTTCAGGACTGATAAGTCACGTGGCTGAATGAGCTTTAACAAGCTTTAACCTGTAAAATGTATTAACATCAGTGTTAATACTACTTGCACTGTGCTGATGGAGTTTTACACTTGTTGTACTGACTCACTTTCTCTCTGACTGAATGTTTTATCATTCTTCCTGCAGTGCTGAAAGTGGCGGCTCTGACACAGTCCCAGACCCATCAGTGAAAGCAGGACCTGATGGCGGTCGTCGTCGTACTCGGCGCTACATACCAGCAGGGGCTGCCGAGAGCCGGAAAACCAGCGAGCGTTTCCGAACACAGCCGATCACAGCATCTGAGATGCAGGAGAGCTGCGGGTATGTCGCTGCAGGTTACAATGGTTTCCTGCTTCACTGTGCTTGTGGTGGTCAAAAAGGCACGTGTTGCTATTTTTTATTCATTTTTTTTAATGGCAGCCAAAAGGATATGAAGAATAACTGGACAATTCGATCAACAAAAACTGCTCATGTCGAGTCTCATCTTGGCACGTCATTAATATATACAGATCTAATCGAATTGGTGCAAAGTAAAAACAAAACCCAAATCAGTTTTTCCAAGTAGTCCTTCTAAATCTAACATTACGGAGGTATGTGTTCAGGAAAAGAAGGAAATTTCAATAGTTAAATTAGGTTTTAGTTTGAATTCAGTTACTTGTTACAGTGAGGGGATAAAGGTGCTATAATCTATAAAAATGTCTTGTAATAGTAACACTTTATTTAAATTGACTATCCGTTAAAGCTTTCTATTTCTGAAATGTCCACCAACAGGACGCATTAGATCAGCCCGAGCTGATGTTATTTATAGTTGGTGAGGTTTGGATGAAACCTATTCCGTTCCAGTCAGTCATGCAAACACAATAACTCCAAGGACTCAATAATAAATGACCCCTGGCTATACTTGACTGATCCCTGGGTGTCCTAGAACACCAGTTCTCTGAGAACCACTTCTTTATAGAAGGACCAGTAAAATAAACCTTGTCCGAATTGACGTTTTGATAAATATTTAAATAATATTGGCTGGCTTGCTGCTTCCCCCCCCTTCCTTCCTTCGTAGTATATCGGATATATTTCTTTCAGCTAGTAGGATATTGAACGAGTATTTGACTCGTTCAGTATCCTGCTAGCTGAATGGAATATATCCGATATACCACGAAAGAAAGCCATTGTTATACATTCCTTTTGGGCGTTCAATGTGTCTCTCAAAATCTTCCGCATTTAACGAAGCAAACCCAGCGGCCATGTTTGTTTACAAATTGTCAGCCACTTGCTAGTGTGGAAGTTTTATGTCTCCGGCATGACGTCATGTCTTGACAACCATGCAACATTGTAAACCGTATTCAATGCTCATTCTCTATTGGTTAGTGATGCAATACACGTAGGATAAGCGATATGCTAGCAAACCAAATGAATGGAAGTCACTAGAAGGAAATGGAGCACATGGTTTTTATTCCATCAAAAAAGTGTCCTGTATGGATGATGAGCCATTATATCCTGTGGGAAAAGAGTTTTCTGGAGTTTTCCGGAAGACAGTCCTGCTGCTTTTGTTAAAGTTTAAAATGCAGAACCAAAAAAAATTTTCAAAATGCCAAGCACAAGTAAAAACCTACATATGTTATTGTTATGGTCACGTGACCTACTACTGCGCAAACCTGTTCAGCCACAAACCCTCTAGCAAGCTTTAATGGTAAAGGTCAGGGCAGTCAGTTGGTATTAAAACTGAGGCGTTTGCAGCACTGCTGAAAGAACATCTGGTGTGACAAGACACTCCCATCTCTGTAATTCAAAAAAAAAAAGAATTGCTTATTACCACGCGTCCTCGGGCAAGATTACTGAACGAACGCTGGTGCGGAATCTTATCCGATCAAGATTGTTTGTTGTGCAGATATAATAGATGTTGTACACTTTTTTTATTTATTTATTTTTTTTTGAGAAACAGTAAAGTGTTATTCAGAAGGAATAAGTTTGGGGGGGAAAAAAAGTGCTGGAGTGTCTATAATGATCCTCTTTTCCCGAAGGATATGACCGAATCTTTAGCAGCATGTCAGGTTATGTTTACAGGTACGTGAAAGACTGCGTAATCTTTCCAAACCTGATTCTGTGCAGTCTGTAAAAATGAATTGGATGATGGATTTGGGTGGGATAATAATCCCAGAGATGCCAATAATAGAATTATCTAAACATAATTCAGCAATCTTAAATTATAAATATAGATAGTGCAACATGATTGAAATCAAATGAACAAAAGTTTATTGCTTTAAAATTTATGTATTTATTTATTGGCTTATGGATTGTGTTCCCGTCTAGGCGCTTTAGATATTATTGATTGGTCCAAATTCTAGTGCTACAGTGCGGATCCTAATTCCTGGGGGGGGGGGATCCATAAATACATCTTTATCCTTATTAAAATGTAATAACTGCTTCATAATGCTTATTTTTGCTAGAGTAGCACACCTAAGCCACTAATAAACAAACTTACAACTTGTATTTAGGCTCATACACATGACCTCATTTTGCCTTGTTGCTGTAAGTATAGAATACGGTACCTGTGCTCAACCCAAATAAGTGTTTGTTTGTTTGGGTGTGTGTGTGTTGGCATATTTACTCATTCTGACTTGAACAGCTTTCCTAAACGCGTCAGTTTAGCTTTCTTAATGCTGTTGCACATTTAACTTGCTAGCTATATGCACAAATTTGGAAGAATATCAGCTTTTCTTTGAGGTTTAAAACCCCACATTGCACACTTCCTCTTTAACAAGTGTTGTGAAGCGACTATCGTACAAGGCCCTCTCACTCCCGCCCGTTTGAGTGAGAGCTCATCACTAAGTGTAAAGCTTATGTCATTGCTTTAACCTGTACTGACGTGTGTGTGTGTGTGTGTGTGAGAAATGTGTATGTCTGATCCCTTAAAAGGAAGCGGCAAGGTCATAAAATCAGTGTGAAATCATCGTGTCTTTTGTCTGGATGACGTGTGCACGATCACCTTCCTTATTTTATGTGGCTGAGGAGTTTGTGTGTCCGGTTAAGTGTGTTAACGCTTGCTCTTTTTATTTTTCTCCACTCTTTAGAAACATGGACAACACAGATGAAGAAAACTCAGGTTGGTGGTAATCAGGAGTGTGTGTGTGTGTGTGGGCAGGTGGGGGTGGTGGTGTTTGTGACTAATGGTTTGCCCATGAAACTTTTTAAAGCTGTGTCTGGGTTAACCAAAGAGCAGTGTATGATGGGCATCTGTATAAACAGGACACTTTGAAACGGTTGCTTTCTTCACTGTTGATGGTGATTTTGTCAAGATATTAAATTTTGACCATGTTCAATATTGTGGAATTGGCACTGAAAAAAAGTTGATGAAAATTTGATAAGGAAACTGTGAGAACGTAGAACCACAGCACATAAAGTGTAAAATGCATGGTATGGAAACTAAGTTTAAAAAAAAAAAAAAAAGAATTGACTCGTATTAACCCCAGCTTACATAAGGTCATGACTAGATTTAGATTTTTTTGCAAGTTTTTTTTAATTGTTTTGCATTTATTAGTATAACTAATTCTATTTTTAATTTTTTTTTTTTTTTTTGCGGTCCGGTTTCCATCAAATCCTGCGCTCTGGTTGGCTGGTGAGCGGGTTCATATCCTACGATACGGACCTCTGGCGACTCGCTCGTTCACAACGTCGTAGCAATTTTTAACATTTTCGCATTTCTCAGGAGAATAGCATTAATTTTACAGTATGGATAGCGATAACGACAGTCTTCACAGCGAAAGCGAGTTTTACTACCCTGAGGAAGAAGAAATAAAAGAAAACATTTCGGGAGAAAGCTAAAAACCTCGAACTGTTGCTAACGCCAAGCAAAAACATGGCTGAATCCTGAATGACTCAATTTTGTATAAATGGGGACTACATAGGCGGCAAAATGTAGTATTTTTTTTCCTGCCATGGAAGTGCACTTGTATACCGAGGAGGAAGCAATTTGCGTTACAGCCGTGAATGAGGATTCAAAATGGCGGCTCGGCTCGGTTTTCCCTTTCGAGCGCTCTCGTTTTCTGTTAGAATTTGGTAAAGATAAAAAAAAAATATATTTACCAGCTTAAGGTCGGTCTGTATGGTGAAATACTGTGACCTCGGCCTTGAATACTGACCTGGTCAGTACTTCCAAGACCTCGGTCAAGGTATTTCACGATATGGACCTCCCAGCTGGTAAATAACACATGTCTTCACCTATCTGCTGTAGTTATTTATGCCACAGAATTCTTGAATCTGATTGGTCAGAAGGTGTCGTCCCCCCCCCCCCCCCCCCAAAAAAAAAAAAAAGAGCAGTAGCTCTGCGCTTGTAACACCTTTTCATTCCTATAGCAACAACGAACACATTTTGTTACATGTTTAATAATGGAATTTTTGGAAGGAGTCTCCAGTGTTAGTGCTTTTATAACAATCAAAACTAAAGCTGTAACTTAAATTTAACTTCAAGAATGAGTCTGGTGAGGGGAACGACTGTTTTTAGTCATTGGAAGTCCATAAGAACGAAACTGTTCGGACGTTGTTTGTTTCGCAATATTAAATGTAGTTTTAAACAAAGTATGGTGGTGGTCTTTAATAAACAAAGCAGTAGAGTTGGCGAATTGCTGTGGTAATAAGAGGAGTGAAACACTTCAGGACGTCACATTATGGGGAAAATGATTGACTTCTGGATGGTAACAGTAACCCGGGTCACATAACTCCAATCTGTCTGATGTTTATCCTAAAACAGCATGCCAAGAAGTGTTTATCCCTTACTTGGTTCTATAGGATATGTGATGTAGCATCATCTGCGTTAATATTTTCGCCTCATTAAAAGTGCACCAGGGTGTCTGTTTTACCCATGTGTTCGTATACCCACTTTTTGTGGTGGCTGGCCATGAGTTTGACGTACTAGTTTTTTCTAAATTTTTTTTTTCCCCCCCTTGCCAAGAGAACAAAAGTCACAATTGGCTGAATTACAGCTTGCATGTTGAGTTCAGGTTTCTCTCGAGGTTTTTAATCTTGCATTACTAGCTGAGACATAACGCTGTCCAAACTAAAACAAATAGTTTATAGCATTTTTGATGTTTTGGTACTTTGATGCAACTGAAACATGTATAGATCGAATTACGTTTGGCAGGAAATGAATAAAACGGACCGTAGACTGTTTGAGATCTAGAAAAATGTGCTGTGAACTGCGTGACACAAGTCTACGTCATTTCAAGTTATTTTATTTGTGGTTAAGTAATGGACTTTTACAACACTACGTTGCGACACATGAGTGTTCAGTGTCTGTGTAGGGGTGAGGATTATAGCTATCGCAATCAAAGTATGTCGGTGGGTGTTTTTGGTTCCCCCCCCACCCCCCCCAAGGAAAGGTTCAATGCCAAATTATTCAAAGGTTAGTCAGACTATGACATCACAAGTTTGCATTAATCATAGAGCTTTGATATGATAAAGTGTGTGAGAGCATGAGAGAAGAACTGATGTATGATGTGGTGGAAGGGTGTTTCTGCAAGGAAAAAAATCATTTTCTCTAACCACGTTTTTGTTTTGTCCTTTTCTTTCAGCAGATGTGAAGATGGATGAGCGAGCCATGATGAGTGTTGCTGCAAAGATGTCTCTGTTTAAAGTATGTGTGTGTTTTTTGAGGCTTCTTTTTGCTTCACACATTTTAGGTTTGGTTAACAGAATGTTGGCAAAACATCCGTGCTGTATCTGTTTAGAAAAAATAAAAATATTTAATGAGTTAATACAGATTTGACAAAAGTAACATTTATAGGATGAGCCTTTGGTCATCGGACATGACATGATTTTGCCTAGAAATAACGCACACTTCCAAATCATGCTCCCCAATCCTGATCAGATCTCAAAACCTGGACCTCGCACAACTTCTCATGAACAAATGTGACTTCAGCTCCAACAGTGGACGACTTGGATGCAGGGGTGATAGTGTTCCAGCGCCGCGCCGGATTTCCGGCGTACCGTGGCTGGGGGGGAAAAAAAAAATCTAGTTCGCCCATTGTCCTGTGTCATTCTGAGATGCGCAGATAGACAGTAAAGGGAATTCCAAATTCCCTTTACTGTCTATCTGCGCATCTCAGAATGACACAGGACAATGGGCGAACTAGATTTTTTTTTTTTTCCCCCAGCCACGGTACGCCGGAAATCCGGCACAGCGCCGGAACGCTATCACCCCTGTGGATGTCAGTTGATGTATTTTTACGCAACATATTTGGCGTCCCTGCACCCCAAGACATCAAGATTTTGGCTCGATTATTGTCTGAAGTGGACTAGACGTTCTTCAGAATGAAGAATTGCAATCTGATGCAGTTTACGTTTTACCACAGAATGATGAAATGGTCGACAAAAGTTACTTCCTGTTACGAGTTGTATTACAGGACAGTAATTTTCTCAAGAATCTCTCAAAGTTCATAAACGCAGCTCATCATGAAAGTGCAAAGTCCTCTGTCGTGAAGATTTTCCCCACACTGGCCCCAGACTCCCTCTATAAACGCCTAAATAAATCCCAACAGTTTAATCCATTCATGTAAAATTGAGAATTCGGCTCTGCTATGGTACTTTTTTTATGGCAGTCAGTTTTCTTGTAGCGTTTTCCCCCTCTAAGTGTACATGAATGTGCTATACTAACGAACACTTTTTTGTCTTGTAAAGTCAGCCTGGATAAAGCATTAATTAATTACAGTACAAATAATACACAGCTATAATTAGCTTAACCCCCTGCTCGGGGTAGTTCTTTGGCTTGTGGCTAGTAATGGAAAACTTGGAGTATCAGGTTACTGAGCACCTCTCTGGGATCCATCCCTTACTGGAGCGTTCGCCCCACTGCTATTTTATTCATCCACCTGCTGACCCACTTCTGCTCTGTCTTTTGGAGAGAAACACAAGGAAGTGCAGTAAAACATGCTAAAATTAATCAAATTGGGTGAGGTCCCAGCTATGGGGGTACGTCCTGTTGGTCTGATTTGTGTTGGTGATCTTTCTTACCATGTTCCATGTCTGTTTGGACGCTGACACAACTTGTTTATTCTATCCACATTCACTGGATATGAGCAATCCATGAGCTCTGATCGGCTACTCTGCTACTAGGATATCAGCTCGTATACTGTGAGTGGGGGAAAAAAACAACGGCGGAGCGCATTGCTGAACCAGTCGAGGACGAAGTAAACTCAAACAAAACCCCCAAAAAATAAAAAGGCAAAAAAAAAATATGGAATAAAAGTATTTGATGGTTGGGGTCCTGTCCCCCCCCCCCCAAGAATTATAGCATTTTTCACAAATTGCTACTGTTATTTCGCCGGTTTGTTTAGATTCTAAGTGGAAGTTGTTTTGTATGAAGATTTTATTTACCGACTTTGCAAAAAAAAAAAAAATAATGCTCCGTTTCTCAAAATCCAGTGAATGTGGATGGAGCAAAAGTTATTCCACTCAACCTTGTCTTACATGGTTTATAGCCACCTTGGCGCTACATGTGTCGTCGGTTGTCAGCTCATGTACGACTCGATTTCATAATATAACTGTTAAATAAAAATATATGAATGAGATCGGGATATCACGTAAAATTAATTTTTATTTATTTATTCCCCCCGTAGTGTATTTTGCCAATGTATTTTTTTGCTTTTGTTTTGAATTTGCTACAGGTAAAAATTTTGCCTTTTGAAATCATAACATTCAGAATTATAGGATGGGAAATGAGAACCCTAAATGCAAATTTCAAGAATTCAAATATCAGAAATATAGATTTTATGTAAATTGGGCCAAAGGTGAAGCATTTGCGTTCCAGTGGAAGGGAAGATGTGTGTGGTTTTTTTTTTTGGGGGGGGGAGTTTAAAAGATTCCTTGTCTTTAGTTTTCAAGATGAGAAAGAAGACCTTTTACAAGCTGCATAAACCAAGTTACGGATGTAAGGTGACAACTTTGCAATTAGTGCTTGGCAAGGAAACGAGCAAACTCCACTAGTTCCAAAGAGAACCATCCTGCTGGTCTGGAACAAAAGGAAGTAGAACTCTAGTTGTCTTTGGATTTTTGCATTAAAAGAGACAATACTTTTGTTTATAGTTTGAAGTCGCATACATTAAGGTGCTTTTGAATAATCATCTGATTCTGTACTTCACTATTCCCTAAATCTGGCCATTCATCGGCTCCCGTTTCTCTTGTGCTCGCAGGAGATGGAGAAGATGGCAGCTCCTGAGGCTTCCTCTTTCCTGAGGCCTCGTTCCAGCGGCAGCTTCAAGGAGTCTCGGGTTCACAGAGCTCTCACTCAGCCAATCTGCTCTGAGGAAATGAGAGCCACAGACAGGCGAGTGAAACAGCTTTCATCTCGAGACCAACTGAACGATCTTGTTTTTATAAAAAAAAAAAATTCTCAACATTTTAACCAAACCTTCCCTGTCTCTCCTCTGAAGCAGCTCTCGCATTGCTGTGACAGGTGATGTCCAGATGGAACAGGCGGGGGCGGAGCAGGACGACGCCAGCTCCAAGCTCTCTCTGAGTGAGAAACTGGCACTCTTTAATAAACTCTCTCAGCCACTCATGCCTAAAGCTCCAGGAGGTCCTAGAGGGCCAGGAGGGAACAATGGTTTTGTCGATGCCGCTGAGAGGCGCAGGCAGAAGGGAGCGCGTTACCGCACACAGCCAATCACTGCAGATGAAGTCAACCTGGTAAGCGTGTGTGTGGTGATTTTAGCAAAATGAGTATGAAGCACTTTCACAAAGTTTATTACAACAGGATTTTGTATTACTCTCTAATGAAGTTGGTCTATTCACAGTATTTCCGCAACTATTATTATAAAGTTTCATTATATGGCATGAGCCAGTGTTGTAGTCAAGTCACTAAACCTCGAGTCCCCAGTGTTCAAGTCATTAAAAAAAATTAAGTCGAGTCCAAGACTTCAACTGCACTATTTGACGGTGGCTGTTTTAGCGCCATTAACAGTTTGTTCCTGAACATGACGTATGAACAGGTGAATGTGCTTCTCTTTGTCAGGGAGTGTGAAGTATTGTCAGATGGTTGGAAGACGGATGTAAGTGCAGAAGGTGTGTTTTATTAATACAAGTAAAGACACGTAAACAATCTAGAATGGCGGGCAAAATCGTTAAACGGGCAATAGGTTGAGCTAGGGTGAGGGAAATCAGGAAACCAAACAAGGAAATAAGGCTCGGTAATGTCAGCAACGCAACTCAATACTTCGCAAAGTAAGTGCGTTTTCAGTGCACTGATTGCACCTTAATCCTGTGTAGGTGCGAAGAGTTCATGGTGCGCGTGCGAGAGTCTATCTGATGCACACGCCAAGGCGTGCAGGTGTGAGACACTTGCATGAAATTGGTACAAAAATTAATGTAGATATAAATATCTTATGCCAAATTATGGCACGTTACAAAAAAATAGAGGAAAATCCGAGTCCTCGTCTCCAATTTCCAATAATTTAAAAAAAAAAGCCATATTATATTCCTTATTACCCTCGGTCTTTATGGGAAAATATCAGACCTTGGTCTGACTTTCCTGTAAAACCCTTGTGCTCCGTTAATAAGCAGTTAGTAATGAATTTCTGGAACATATCTGTTTCAGGAGGTCTTGTGAAGAACATGTGCAACAAACCTAATGCTAAATACAGTTTAGCATTAGGCTTGTAGCACACTTTTTTTTAAACTCGCATTAGTTTATCATCGCCTTGTGTGTTGATGTTTGCGCACGCGCCTGCTCGGTTTGTCCTTGCTGGTGTGTGGAGTTCAGTCCGGATTCAGAGCTTCAGCTTCACACCATGCAGGGTAACATCACATCATTATCATAAAAGCGGCAAATTTGGTGAAATGGAGATCCACAGGGGCCTGAAGGAGATTGAAGCCCTGAAGGGGAAAACACGGGATCTGAAGAGAGAAGTGCCATCAGAGGAGATGGTATTTAGAACACTACTTTATCTGACAGTTACGTTTTGGATGCTTCTGGTTTATAATAGCAAAGGACTGTGTTCATTTATTGATGAAACGAGCCTTGCCATTCTTAAGGAAAACGATCGTCTCCTCTGGTGCTACACGAGAAACTTTTAAGCTAAGATCTTTGGATATACCACAACGCCGTTATGGATTGAGACTCCAGGTTTTAGTGAAGTACATGCATGTAATGCTCTTAATTCTACTTGGAGGCAATATCGGCACCAATCCAGGGCCTCAGTATGCTAGTAGTAGCTGTCCAGCGTACAAATGTATGTGTTTTAAATGTAAGAAGCCTTAAAAGCATTCATAAATTGGATCCAGGGACAATACCAATAGCAAATATGGATCGCTTCCAAGACTTGATCTACTCAGAAGAATGTGACATTGTCTGTCAGTGAAACCTGGCTTAACAAGGAAATTCTTCCTGACTCAGATTATCCGATATTCAGAAAGGATAGAGACTCTAGAGGTGGTGTTCTTGTGGCACTTAAATCTGCCATGTTTAAATCTATTCATAACATCAGTGTCAGTACTAATCTTGAGGTCATCTTGGTTGAAGTCACAAGCTCTTCCAACTCAAAAACTCTGGTTTGTTCTTGTTGTAGACCACCGAGTGCTGACATCGCATGGGTTGGCGAATTTAATCGTGTTTTTGGGTGAAGTTTTTAATCTATATGATAACTATTGCAGGTGACTTTAATTTACCAAACATCTCTTGGGGAAACTCAAGAAAATACTACTGGCACTGATGAGATCGCATTTCTTGAATTACTTAACGATTATTTCTTGAGTCAATTAAATTCTGGCAAGACAAGGAGACAACACGCTTGATTTAGTGATTACAAGCGCACCAGAGAAACGCGTAATGTGAGAAATACTATCCCCCGAAGAAGGAGGTATCTTTACAGACCACTCGATTCTTCTCTTTTGACTTGCTGGCGTCAATCCGTCGAGTACCAAAACAGAAAAGGCTTATTTATGACTATCGCAATGCTGATTTTGATGGCCTCCGTGCTTACTTAACCGAAGAAAATCTTCAGAATACGATATCTACTGAAGGAAACATCAACAACGACTGGATTAGCTGGAAGACAGCCTTTCATCACGCGGTTAAGCAGTTCGTTCCATCAAAAACTATTAGTGGCAGAAATAGTCCTCCTTGGATAACTGGTGAGAGTCTTCACGCCATTTAAGAAGAAAGATCGCATCCGTAGACAACTCATCTGCTCACCTACAGAACATCTAAAAAAGAAATTTAAAAAACAGCGATCCTTAGTAAAGCAGCTTCTCAAGGAGAGTAGAGAACAATTCTTTAGTTCTCTTGACGAAGATATAAAGAACAATCCTAAATGCTTCTGGTCACTGCTCAAAGTCAAGTCCAGCAGTTTTCCACAGATGATGTCTATGGCCTCGGATAACGACACCAGACTCAAAGCAAACAATCCAGCTAATATTGCTAGCCTCTTCAACCGTTACTTTACTTCTGTCTTCAATACAGATAACAGTGTAAGTATTACGGAAGTCCAACAAATTATTATTATTATTATTATTATTATTAATAATAATGAGCTTCCTTCCATAGACAATCTCGCCATCTCTGATACGGTATTGATGTCATTGAAGAAACTTGATCCATCTAAGGCTTTAGGTCCTGACGGCATACCTGCTCGACTTCTAAAGGAAACATCCAGTCAGATTGTGCCTTCATTGTGTGCTTTATTCAAGAAATCGCTCAGGCTTGGTATTGTCCTAGACGACTGGAAGGTAGCTAATGTTGTTCCCGTTCATAAAAAGGGTGAAAAAGATCAAATGGAGAATTATCGTCCAATCTCCACTTTTATCTCTGGTTTCCGAAGTCCTGGAACGTTGTGTATTTGAAGCTTTAAAAAAATCAAGCGTATGAAATCAGCAACGTTCAACATGGATTCGTTCCTGGTCGCTCATGTACAACTCAACTCATCGAGGTTCTTAACCATGTTGGAAGCCTACTTGATAAAGGGAAACAAATTGACATATCTAGATATGTCTAAAGCCTTTGATAAGGTCTCCCATTGCCAATTAATTGTCAAACTTCTTCAATACGGCTTCAGTGATGACATCCTTAGATGGTTCCAGTCTTGCCTCTCGAATCGAAAACAAGAAGTCACTGTTCTTGGAGCTACTTCTAATCCTTTACCAGTCACATCAGGTGTACCGCAAGGTTCAATACTTGGTCCTCTTTTATTTCTACTTTACATTAACGACCTACCAGAGACATTAACGTCGTCCAGAGTAGCAACATTTGCGGATGACACTAAGCTGATAAAACCAATTTCAAACCCGATTAGATTCTGACCTCCTGCAGAAAGATCTAGAAAATCTGAATGATTGGTCATCAACGTCTAGACTGGCGTTCAACAAAACCAAATGTAAAGTACAGACAATAAGTAGGAAAAAGAACAAGATCTTCTATCCCTACTCAATGAATAAGACCTTTATTCAGCGAACCAACGAAGAATGTGATCTTGGGGTTTGGATTACTACTGATTTAACATGGAAAAAACAAGTGTTCACACAGGGTGCTAAAGCAAATCAGTTGTTAGGATACGTTAAACGATCAACGAAATGCCTTAAGTCGCAGCGCACAAAACGTACTATCTTGCCATCGTGCGCCCCCACTTGGGGTATGCTACTCGGGTATGGGCT
This sequence comes from Neoarius graeffei, assembly GCF_027579695.1. Taxonomy (NCBI): domain Eukaryota; kingdom Metazoa; phylum Chordata; class Actinopteri; order Siluriformes; family Ariidae; genus Neoarius; species Neoarius graeffei. The sequence goes on from NC_083588.1 coordinate 55,233,633, forward strand.
CCACAATCAGTTGAACTCATAAGGAAGATTGAAAGAGTGCAAAGACGGGCTACAAAATACATTTTAGGTATGCTGAACATTTGTAATGTTAGTTACCAAGAACTACTAGTAATGACAAATCTACTTCCATTGTGTTATTGGCATGAGTATCTTGACATGGTGTTCTTCTACAAACTAATTACTGGTCTGACAAATATTGATCCTGAAGTTCTACCAAGTGTCAAACAGGCAAGATCAACAAGAAGTACAAACTCGCCTGGAGTTACCTTCAAACAATGATTTTGCCGGACTTCAACATACCAACGATCATACCTTAAGATCTACAAGGATATGGAATAAATCTTCACTCCTGCAATGCTATATCCAAGTAGCCTGGCAAGCCAGACTAAATGTGAATATTTAGTCCGGCCTCGATCCGTAGACATTTCTGACGGGGGTGGGAGGAACAAACCGCTGTCTTTCAAACTGTCTGTGCGTATAGGCCAACGCTCTGACCAATCAGCGCAACAGTGACTGTGACGTAGTCAGAGCGCGCAGTGGGGGAGACCTTGAAATAATTTTTCAAAATGCGTATTAATTAATAAACAGGTTCTAGATATTAACAAGTTTGGAGATAATGACCACAAGTTTGGAGTCTCTACCACATACTTAACATACACTCTTATTTTTTTCAAGTGTTTTTCAAGTGTTTGCTTAAACTGTTTTTGAGAGTTTTTATTTAGTGGTGTTTGGTGAAATAATTTCCCTTAAATTTAAAATAACGGGAAAATAAGAAACAATCAAAAAGTAATGTTTCAAAGCTGTTGTTGTTTAATTCTTCGTACTGCACAAACTAGCCCCATCCTTTTGGCTATGAGCGGAGCCAGCTGGTAGATCAGGCTTTTGCCATAGCCGGTCGGCAAAACGGCGAAAACGTCCTTCTTGAAAAGGAATGAGCGGAGAGCCTCTTCCTGCTCATGTTTCAACGAAAACTCCGTCTAATTCTTCTAAAACTGATTCCAAAGTGGAGTCAAACGAGCGCTGTTCAATAGCCGTAGCCATCTTTCCTGCTGCGCTTTCTCCAGCGTCGCGCAGCTTTGTCGTCACTCCTGCAAAAGCCCGCCCAAAGAATCCAAACAAAAACCTTGCGTTGTGATTGGCAGGCACGATTTGATGCCTGGGGTGTTTTTGTTTATGTGGTGCGAGGCTAGACCCACTCGTAGGCAAAAATTATTTTTGGCCGCTAGGCGGGTGGGTCTAGTTTACTAGGCTAATATCCAAGCATTGCAGTTGAATTACCATCCTGAAGATCCACGCACATGGAAATCGATATGCTTAAGATGTAATATGGCACGTGACGTAGCAAAGAAAATTACCTGCTGCTTTTAAAAACTTGAAACATTTATTTGATATTTGTAAACATTTTTTGAGGGGCCCGCAGTAATTGGCTTCGGCTGTTGCGGCTTCCCCGTCTTAGTTTTATTTCAGGTATTTTTTTTTGTAAATACTAAGACTAAGTAAATAAATAAACAAAATATCTAGAATGACAAATTTTGAAAAGTGCAAAAAAGATGAAAATAAATATGGGGGGAGTGAACAAACTGAAATCCCTGAGGTGTAGCATCATTTGGGTGGCTGCTCATGTGATTTTGCTCTTCAGATTTGGGGCCAGTTCTTCATGGCACAGATTCCAAAATGGTGTTGGAAATGTTCCTTTGAGATTTTCGTCCATGTTGACATGATTGCATGACATAATTACTGCAAATTTGTCAGCTGCACGTTTATGCTCTGAATCTCTTGTTCAAACACATGCCAAAGGTGCTCTATGGGGCTCTGGTCTGGTGACTGGTGAGGCCACTGGAGTCCACTGTCTGAATTCAGTTATGGTCATGGAACCAGTTTGAGATGGCATGGTGCTTATCCTGGAAGTAGCCAGTAGAAGACCACTACCACCAATCTGAATTGACACACATCAGGATGGATTCATGGTGTTCATATCAAATTCTGACCCTAATAAATCTGCATGGTGCAGCAGAAATTGAGATTCATCAGACCAGGTGACGTTTTTCTAATCTTCAGCTGTGTAGTTTTGTTCAGCATATCCTCGGATTTCTCTTCTTGGCTGTCAGAACTGGAACCCGCTGTGGTCTTCTGCAGATGTGTTGTGCATTCTGATATGCCTTTTCTGTTTAGAGTGGTTATTTGAGTTACTGTAGCCTTCCTGTCAGCTTGAGTCAGTCTGGCAGTTAGCCTCTGACATCTTTCATCAACAAGGCACCCAGCAGAGTTTGGCATGGTGGTGCAGCAGATAGCATTGCTGTCTCACATCCCCAGGGTCCACAGTTTGATCCTGAGCTCTGGTTACTGTCTGTGCAGTTTGGCACTTTCATATCTCTGATGGCTTGCTCTTGGTTCTCTAGTTTTTCTCCCACCTGACAAAACGTGCATTGGCTGCTCTGAATTGCCCCCCTGGGTGTGTACATGGTGCAGGTCTGATGAACAGGTTGTATTCCTGCTTCAGTCAGGGTTTTGAGGATGGGCTCTGGATCCATCAAGATGCTGAACAAGATACTGAAGATGAACAAATGAATGACTGAAGATCAGCAGAGGTTTTATTAGCAGCTCATCTGACCATAAGGCCGACGAGCTGTTGCTTTGGCGTGGCATCCGTCGTCCACAATTCAGTTAAATCGTATCTCCTCCTCCATCAGTTCTCCATGGATTTCTGTTCTGATTGGTTTATTTGAAAGAACTCCACACACAGCTTGGTCATTGTTTTGGCAAATGTTTTGCTAACGAGTTAGTAATTGGGTCACATTAATGAATTTTCCAGGTCTCTCACTAGAATTGTATCTCATTTCTCATCCGAATCCTGCTATGACTTGTTTTGGTAGATCTTCCCTCGAGGAACAAAACTTGGTCGTTTGATTCTCAGCTGTCAGCAATTTGCTTACAACTTTCAGTTAAATCCTCTCTCCTCCCTCAATTCTCAGTGGATTTCAGCTCTGATTGTTTTGTCTGAAAGAACTAGACCTTCTGTACAAAACTTGGTCATTGTGTTGTCAGATTTTTGTTAACGAGCTGCTAATGAGGTCGACTTCATGGATTTTGGGACTTCTCATTAGAATCATCTCTCGCGTGATTTTCATTTCTGATGTTTTGGGTAGATCTTCCCTCGGGAAGCCAAACTTGGTTGTTTTTTGATTTTACTTATAAACAACTTGTTTACAGTTTTGTTTTTCAGTAAATTTGTGCCTCTTCCCTCAGTTCTCAATGGATTTCAGTTCTGATTTGTTTTATTTGAATGAACTAGACCTTCTGTACAAAACTTGGTCATTGTATTTTGCTAACAAATGAGTAATTGGATCAGCTTGACACATTTTTCTTCTGATTAGAATTGTATCTCCTCTCTCATTTATCATGCGAATTCAGCTCTGATTGATATTTTGGGTCTGTCTTCCCTTGGGGAACAAAATTTAGTCCCCCACCCCGGTTGTAAACAGTTTGTCGTGGAGGTTGGGCCTCTCTCACATGGTCACATTTCAGTTCTGTTTGCTGTTTTGGTCATCATGGGTGTCTTGATGGCAGGCCAGATGACCTCCTACGTCCTTGATGTTCTGGTTTTGAAATCTCAACCCCTCGTACCCAAACAATATGGATTTCTTAAGGCATTGACATTAGTATGATCAGACTGTTCAAGATGGCTCCTGAATCACCAGGATTTTCATTCTGGTAGTGAAGATTTGAATACATCTGACCGTTTCTCTCTTTAGGTGCAGAAAGGCCCTGTCCTGCTACCTTCTCTGCATCTGCCCTCTGATCGGCAACAGGCTGGCTCGCTTAACCTCAAACCCAGCGACGTGCATCTCTCCAGCTCGCAGTCCAGCCCAACTGACGATCGCAAACCAAAGGCTGCTGTGCAGGTTAAGGGCATCCTGAAGAAGACCAGCACTGAAGACGGTGACCTTAATGGAGGGGCCAAGTCCAACAGCATCCCTGCTGGACAAACGCTGGTGCAGAATGGACAGTGGCGCGAAAAGATTGCGCTTGTTACAGCAGGAGAATATTCCCCAGCTCCACGTTCTACTGCCCCCTGGAGGCAAAGAGTGAAGAAGGATGCTACCGCGTCCTCTCAGAGATCTCCCAGGCCTGCCTCCATCGCTGAGGAATGCCAGTCAACGTTGAGCACGAGAGACGGGTATGATTTCTTTCAATATGCATTTAATTTCGGGTCTAACAGAGGGCCATTACCACATACAAGACAATGAAGGAAAAATCTTGCTCTATTTGCAGGTTGTCTGACGTTCAGGGAGGTGCAGAAGAAAATGAGCAGAGGAACGGGATGATGTGCAGCACGTCACCCTGCCAGGTGTGTGCATGCATGATTTCGCTCTTATTTCAGTCGAAGGACCATTTATTAAATTTGGTTGACGATTGAATCCAGACAACTGCTAATAACAAGTCTGGTTGGTTTCTGATTACTCAGATGAACTTGGGTTTTGAGTGATGCCACGTTATGTAAAGTCTTCAGCTGTGTCCTGTTGACAGACGTGTGTGGGGGGGGAGAAACTCTGTTTAGACTTGTTTAGTGTTTTCTGTTTCTTTTTTCCCCCCTGCTTCATCTTGTCTCATTCCTGTCCTGTGCTGCCTCCTATAGGATGAGAGCAACATTGTACGCGAGCCTCCAGCTCAGTGTTGGGTAAGGGTAATGGGTATAAATTTTCAACATCCAGTTGTGTGTGGGTTTATTTTTTTTTAAAGGTTTTTAAAACTGGTTAATGACCGCTTGCCTCCTCTTGGAGAGAGACGGTCTCCATTAGATAGTATTATTTTGTATACACAACCAAACGAAAGTTGGGGCACATTATGTGTTTTTAATTGTTCTAAAGAGCCTAATGGTGGTGATACACGGGGCAACTTTTTGGGCAATGTTGCCGAGCAATGTTGCTGGCAACGGGCAACTAGGTGAGACACAGGGCAACTTTTCAGGGCAACAATGGGCAACAACAGTTAGCAATGGCAGTTTACAGTTAGCTAAAAAAAAAAATCGATGTCTTAATTTTTGCTGTGACCATTTAATCAAGCTGTCTGTTGTTTTTTAGAGCTTTGGTGATGTAAATTCCTCCATATAGAATATTAAAATAACTTACCGGCGTAAAAACAGATGAGGAGTCTCTCCATCTCTTCACTCCACTGACACTGAGCGGCCGCCATATTTGTTTGAAATTTCTGATCCGAACCTCACCGGAGGTCACATGACTCGATACTCGCGTTCTGATTGGCTTATCTCAAAAAGTTGCCAGAGATTATCAAAACCATTCAGAAAGAAACAATGTTGCCCAATCTCAATAGAAAAGAATCAAAACGCAATTGCCCAGCAACATTGCTCGGCAACATTGCCCAAAAAGTTGCCCCGTGTATCATCACCATTAGGATTCAGTTTGCTTCTAATGTTCATTTTAAAGCAATGAGGAACTCATTAAACTCCTTGAAGATGCCAAGTGTAAGAAAAGTTTCATTAGGAGTACGGAGTTGAAGGATTTTTAAAGTCTTAACACTTGTCTTAATGTATATTTCCATATGTGGTGTTTCATAGTTTTTTTTTTTTAATTACTGTATGCAAAAGGAGTAGAAAATGGTAGATATACCGTAAGAAAAGCGATGCGTCTGAGCAGGTGTTCACAAACTAAAATTTGCTCATACGAGTATTTTATATTTAATCAATTCATTCTTCATATTAATCTACATAATGTGTGCTTATAACATTTCTTTTTCATCTGAAATGTTTGCTGTTTGAGACCCCCTTGTTGATCTTACAGCAAACAGTAGGAGGGTTAATTATCTAAATGTTAGCTACACGTAGCTACCTATGAAACTTGGCTTGTTGCGGACACAATATAATGGTCTAGTGTTAGCTAACTAGCGCTCAGACTTGGCTACTGGAAGACGAAATGCAGTCTAATAGGCTAATCTTGGCTATCTCGCTAGTGTTGGTTTTAATTACATAATATTTTCATCACCATTATAATAGTAAACTTGGCCAGCTTTAACCGTTACCAAAAAGAAATATAACATGAGCTAAGCAAGGATGGTAAACCGAACAAGCACGTTTCAAAAATGGATTCATTTTACTTCCTGGTATTTATGGATTACTTTTCCTCTACCTTCCTTCCTTCTACTTTTCTATCATCTCTTCATCTCATCTCCTGTTTTTAGGAGCCTGTCTATTCCTCTGTTTACTCTCTTCCTAGCACTCCCTCTCAGTACAAGGTGTTTTTCAATGAGGTGAGTGTGTGCGCCCGTGAAGGTGTATGTGGATACGGCTGTATCTAAGCTTTTTTAGCATGAAGTTCTCTGCATGATCAAGTGGTTTTTGATTGGGCTGATGCATTGGTGTGTTGTGTTGTGTGTTTTTTGTGTGGAGCATGTCTTGCAAAAATAGAAATGCTCTTCGCACGAGGTGCTACAAGCATGTGCATTGGTGTATCAGTTGCGTGCTCCTTCTGTGATGACCCCTGACTGGAAATGGAGCATTGTGCAACTTCCTCCTTGCCATAAATATAATCAGTCAGATGAGACCGTGGTCTGAAATTTCCTGAATTTAGCGTGGAACTGGAGCTCCAAGGCTGAAGCGTATAATTTCCTCCTCCCAGTTTATACAAACTTCAAGCTTGACTCATTACACACTTGGTTCAAACCATGTCGATGTGCAGTGTGTTAGATAGTCGTGAAGTTTCTGGTGCTGTTCAAGACAGAAATGGACACAAGAATGGTTTGACATCGAAAATCAGCCATAGTGACATGTAGCTTGGTGTCCCTAAACACAAATATTAAACTCTGGTAGGTGGTGTGGCCCAAAGTCGCAAAGTTAATTCGCTGGTTAAGTCTGACATCAGTAGCTATTTCTGGGCCTGAACACCCCTTCAGTGTTGCCAATGTAGAGACTTTTGACAAATTTTCTTTAAAAAAAAAAAAAAATTAGACCACTTTTTAGTGACTTTTTTTTTTTTTTTTAAAGGCCTAGAGACACATCTAGCGGCTTTTTCAGTGCACGTTAGTGACATGTCTTGAACTCTACGGTTTTCTCTGGCTCACATCATAATTGTTATTCGAGTTGAGAAAGCAGGTTCGCTCGACTCGCAGCATGATGCCAGGCTTGCGCTTGTGACTAATCGCTTTCTAGTCGCACACTTTTTTTGTTCTTCGTTTTTTTTTAAACTTGCTTTTTGGAGATCTTACATTTTAGAAGTGCTAAAAGCAGGTAAATGTTTTCATTCATGGCAACTGCCTAGTTTTTTTTTTTTTTGACTCTGCTCTATTCAAACAAAGGACGCATCAAGATGAGGCTTGGCGCTGGAAATGTGGCCATTTACGTTATGGCTTAACAAGCGGATAGGATTAAAAACTTGCCATGCAAAGCACAGTTCCTGTTACCACCCCATAGCTTTCTGTAGCATGTTTTATTCCTTTTATACCACAACACCAGCAATTGTTTTGTTTAATAAAGATTATGATATACGTTATTTGTTGGATAAAATTTTGTTGAACGATCACAACTAATTAATGTCTTCTCACATATAGTAGCTAAATGCATCCAGACCCACCAGCTCCTCCCCTTCCTGTGTCAGAAAATGTAACCTTATGATACAAAGCTGATACTGGAGACTCCTTCCATTAATACTAAATAAATGTCTCCTCACAGGGGGGAGAAACTAGTAGTTATTGCCCGTGAACCTGATTTCTTCTGAATGGTGCTCTTCACAGGGGCTAAATCGCTCCCCGTGTCTCCTCAGTGATGTAGACTCGGCCTTTGCAGAAGTCTGGCGAAGAGCGTTGATTGATTGCAAGGTCCTGTACAATTGAAACTCTTGGGCAAGTCAGGGAGGGGATTCCCTGCCGAGGCTGCACGCGGGGTGTTAGCAAGTATGTAGCCTATGGGAAATGAATAGTGTGTTGGATTAGCACTAATCCCATGTTTTGGAAAATCAAAAATGTTGTCTTGGGGCCCCTCTGGGATGTCACCAATCCATGTGCAAAGTATGGAGTATGCAAATCGGCCGCAGATAGGTGAACAGCCAGCCAGCCTTCCTTTTAATAGTGTAGATCGATTACACTCTTAAATATAAAATAAAATTGTGGTACAAGTCCCTGTGTAGGTTGTTACTCCAGAAATGAGGTGTTCGAAACGGTGCATTGATATAAACCTGGATTTGCTTTGCAGTCAGAGCCGCTGTTACAGAACATGAATCAACATCCGACCAATCGGATTTGAGAATTCCGCAGCGCTGCAGTATAAGCTGCTTTTACTGGATAACAAAATTAGCCTTGTAGTTCCAGAGCACATTTAAAGAAGGAAATATCAGATATCGAACATGTCTTGATGTTTATTTTGTGTAAGAGAAAATTCTCTCTCTCTCTGTGTGTAGAGAAGTCTGTCGTACGAAGCTCAGGAGGTTTGCTCACCCACCCAGACACAACCACAGGCATGCTGTAGAGATGAGGTATAGATCTGTCACACAGTGTATGTATACGCACAGAAATGTATGCAAGATGAATCAAGTGTCTGACCGTGTTTGTAGGAGAACTCTGTGGAATTTGAGGCTCCAGTGCAGAAGGAGACTGAGATGCAATCAAAGAGTTTTGACGAACCACAGGAACCCCAGCAGCCCGTTGCCATGGAGAGAGCCAAAGAGGTCACGACCTCTGACGCCCCCTCATTCCCTGAGTGTCAGAGCGGACCAGGAGACACAGAGCAGGACCTGAGCGCTGTCTGCCAGTTGAACACTTCCATGTAAGACTTGTGTGTTTTGAGAGAGTGAGGATGAGTGCCGGGCTTTAGGCAACGGCCGTTACGTGTATTAGCCGTTTCCGTGTAGCTGTGTACAAGGGCGTAAAAACGGTGTTGATATTGGTGGGGACATAATTTGGCCAAGCGCCCCAGTGCGCCATGGTTGTCGCACAAAATGTGGCCTACGCTGTACAAATGATTTGGTTGTCCATTCCTTTGTGTTATTTTGATTTTTAGCACCAGGTACACTTAGGCTAACATCTGCATGTATACGGGCAATACATTATCACACACAGAAAGTAGCCATTGAAGTTGCTGTGAATTTCGCTGTAGTGGATGACCTACCCAAAATACAACAACACAATCAATCAAAATTATGTGCTGCTGCTTCATTTTCACACAACTTTTACTATTTTCACACATATGAAACATCATGTGCTTCCTTTTGAGTTACTGCAATTTCAGAATCTGGAAGTAATGTAGGTATGGGTGGTAGAAGTGTGAAGAGTTTGGGTAGTTGTAGTGCATTTTGCAAAAATGTTTATTCATTCAGTTGAAAGGGTTAAGTGACAATTGTTTCACATTTTTTACATTTTCACATTTTATTGCAGAGGTTACATACATACGCATATACACATGCATATACATATGCATATACATGCAAACAATGAGCAAGAAAAAAGTAAATGTAAGTAAACATTTAGCATTACCTACAAGCATTTATTTGTGTGTGTGTGTGTGTGTGTGAGAGAGAGAGGCGGCTATTTTGTTTTGAATAGCTTACCGTTGACTGGGTAAAATAATGTCTTATGTCCTCCTTACGTTTTCTTTTATTGCCCGACATCACTGCCTGTGTGCTGTTTTGCTGTAGCAGCGAGCTGGATGCTGATTTTACCGCTTGCTACTGCTTACAGCCAGTGACAACAAAAAACCATAGCAACGTCAAGGCAACGGGAGGTGGGCCAATCAAAGCTTCATAAAGCTTTTTTACCTGTCCCCACCAATAGTCAGCCGTCTTTGAGAGGTCTGTTCACAACTGAAAATCAGCTGGAAGCGATACCACGTTTGGTGTTTTTATTCAGCGTTTCCCGCATCGCAGCTTCTCCATTCAAAAATGGTATGGACGTTTTAAACTCAGCTGAATATTGGTATGGACGCGTCCATACGCATTTTTACGCCCATGGCTGTGTATCAATTTGGTTTGTGCATTTTAGCAAATAGAAGTTTGAAAATGTTAAGTATTACTCGCTAATATTTAGTGTAGGTGTAAAGGAATATATCCGGAATAAAACGTACTGGTATTGGAAAATTATCCACCACTGCGTAGTGTGGAGTTGAGTCAAGCAAGTTGATTTATTTTCCTGTAACAGCACATCCAGTACTTTTTTTTTTTTTAATAATTCCTCTTGTACTACAGCAATTTTCCAACAATTACACTTTTTATTAAAGTATGAAGCATCATGGTTTGTATCCATTTATAGTTCAAGTTATTAGTTTCTGTTTTCACTTACATGACTGCAGCTGTAAACATTCCTTCCCTCAGCAGTTCTGTTTCGGTATGCAGCTTACCTCGTTACCGAGAAACTCTAAAGCACATTCCTCAGTTACAGTTTTACCTCGGATTGATGCAAAGCACTGAAACTGGAGACTCCCTTCCATAAATGCAAAATAAACACGATGGAATAATAAGCATATGCTCTATGACACTATAAAAATGCATCACAAAAAGACATCAAAGCGATAAAATAATGATGTGGATTAGAAAGTGTGTGTGTGTGTACATGCGTACAGATTGAGTTCTGCAGTAACGGAGCATCGTCGCTTGGTTCGGCCATCCCGCCGTACTCGGGGTTCGAGGAATCCGTTACGTGCTCTTGCAGCCCGAAACGACGTCATGCAGGACTTCATGCAGGCCCAAAATGACCCTGTGGCCATGGAAACCAATAATGGTGAGTCGCGTCCACACTTTGTCGCCACTGTCCAACTTCACACCAACACAGATGTCCTAAAAAGTTTAGTCTTCTGCCCAAAATTTCCTAATTAGATTAATCGTTTCCACTTTTTTTTTTTTTCCTTCCTCAGTTGAAAAGAACCACGGCTGTACTAACACTTCATCCGCCAAGACTGCCCCAAACACTGTACCCTACAGCAGCCTGATGCTGATCCTTGTAAAAGGTAACACCTTATCCACCTTGGAGTACTGAAAGAGAAGCAGATCAACTTGTATTGTCTTTCCAGATTTTTCTTTGACTCTTTACTTTGCTCTGAAACAAAATATAAACTTTTAAGTGCTAATCAGCCTGCCAAGAGATTTGAGGATTGTGGGTGATGTAGTTTTTAATCCTGTGTCAGGATGCAGACAAGTGCAGGTACGTCTGGTGGAGCCGGTGGCTCGCTCGCTCAACAGCGGGGACTGTTTCCTGCTGGTCACCCCATCGCTGTGCTTCCTCTGGACGGGGCAGCTGTCCAATACCTGTGAAAGAGAGAAGGTGTGTGTACGATATACATCACACACACTTGTATGCAGTTTTTTTGCCATACTTGCTGTCTGCTAAACCCTACAGATGAATCTTCCCATCAGTGCAAATACAGAATGTTAGATTAGTCGTTGTTAACATTACTGTATTTAATATCCATTTTATTAATTAAAATTAAAAGAACTGCATCAGTAATGTCAGTAAACCAGCAACTCGAGTCAAATCTCTAACATCAGAGCGCATCAATTAGGTTGTATTATTGCTCTAATTTGGCTGCTTTTTTTTGTTCCTTTTTTTTTCTGATTTGCTCTTCAGATGCTTCTTCTGGATCATTCTTCTTTGTCTTGTTCATTTCTGTACTTCAGCTTCTTACTCCTGCTTCTTCATATTATGCTTCCTTTTTTATTTATTTTATAAAATGTCTTGCATCACCTACCAAGATTTTTGTTCATGTTGACTGGTTATGCATTATTATTCTTATTATTAATTAATTCTGTATTACTGATTGGTGGTTTTGTCTAAGGCCTCTGCCCTGGCCTCAGTGGTCGTGTCCCAGCGGGATCTGGGTTGCCATGCACCGGTGTTCATTCACCTGGATGAAGGATTAAACACGGACGACCCCCAAGCCGCAGACTTTTGGAAACTTTTGGGAGGAAAAACGTCTTACAGTGGTTAGAGACTCTCGCAAAACACCCTTTTGATGAGCTTTTCAGCATCTTTCTCTTCAAATGTTCTCGTTATTACATGTTGTTTTTGATTTGGATCCGTGTGTGTGTGTGTACAGGCTGTTCTGATGATCAGCAATATGAAACGGCAATTACCGAATCCAACTGCGTGTACAGGCTACAGGGAGACAGACTCCTCCCGCATGAGCAGGGCTGGGCTTCAATGCCACGCCGCTCTCTGCTGGACTCCTCCCAGGTGATTGCTCTTGTGTGCGCACACATGTAATATAGATTAAATTGCAGTTATTTGTCAGTATTTTGAGGTTATCTTCTGTCTTTAATATCTAAGTAGAGCATAACACAGACCTTGACACTCCCACATTGTGTATGAAGTAAAGTGTGTGTGTGTGAGTGGCCTGCAAAGTAATCAGACCTCAATTCCATAATCGCAGGAGAAATGGGAAACTAGGCGCCACAAATTTTAGCTGATTTGTTCACCCAGTTAGTGGAAGAGTGGACAGGAAATCTTTCAAGACGCGTCAGGATTGATGGCATTAAGGCAAGTAGTGGTGCAGCCAAGTATTAAGAGGGAGAAATGTTGCATGTGAATTTCACTTGCAGTTCCCAATCCTACAAATTTCCCATGTAATTGAGTTTTGCAGGTCAGTCAGTGTCACAGTATTGCATCATCCTCACTGGACAAGTCACGTGCACGCGCGCACACATTCAGTTACATAAATTTCCATTCCTCAGCATATTTACATTTGTACAATAAGGTGGATTTTTTTTTTCTTCCCTCTCCATCCTTCCCTCCGTGGGTCATAGTTTAGTGATCTTCCCTAACTATTCCTGCTGTTTTTTGCTTCTCAGAGCCTGCTGTTTGACTTTGGCAGTGAGCTCTACCTGTGGCACGGGAAAGACGCTTCTCCCAGTAACAGGAAGCTGGCACTGTATTTGGCTCAGCAGGTATGGAGCGGAGATTATGACTACAGCAACTGCAGGATGAACCCCCTCGATCCCTTCGGGAGCAACCCCCAGATTCAGAGGTGTGTTTTTAATAAACACTCGGACAGCTAGGAATATTTAAGCTATTCCATGAAATTGTCACACATGAGCTGATGGTTATAAGCTATGTACGACAAGGTTGAGTGAGTGCAATAGCTATTTTTTTTCGTGGTCTGGTTTCCATCAAATCCTGCACTCTGGTTGGCTGGCGAGCGAGTCCATATCCTATGATACGGACCCTGGTTATGGACCTCTGGCGACTCGCTCGCTCGCAACAAATGTAGCGTTTTTTTTAAATAAGATTTATTTATAAGATTAGCAAAAATCTTACATTTTTGCCAGCATTTCTCAGGAGAATAGCATTAATTTTACAGCATGGATGGCGATAACGACAGTCTTCACAGCGAAAGCGAGTTTTACTACCCTGAGGAAGAAGAAATAAAAAAAACATTTCAGGAGAAAGCTAAAAACCTGTAACTGTTGCCAGCGCCGAGCAAAAACATGGCTGAATCCTGAATGACTCGATTGTGTTTAAATGGGGACTACATAGGTGGCAAAATGTAGTCCCCCGCCATGGAAGTGCACTTGTATACTGAGGAGGAAGCAATTTGCATTATAGCCGTGAATGAGGATTCAAAATGGCGGCTCGGCTCGGTTTTCCCTTTCGGGCGCTCTCGTTTTCTGTTAGAATTTGGTAAAGAAAAAAATAAATATTATTTACCAGCTTAAGGTCAGTCCGTATGGTGAAATACCGTGACCTCGGCCTTGAATACCGACCTCGGCCCAGAGGGCCTCACTCAGTATTTTCAAGACCTCGGTCACAGTATTTCACCATGCGGACCTTCCCCACCTTCACTGGATTTTGAGAGGATTTTTTTTTTTGTGCGCGTGTGCAAATTTGATTGTCACATTTTGTAGAAAAGGTTTTTAATAATTTTTGCTTAGAATGTAAAGAAACCGGTGAAATGACAGTCGCAATTTGTGAAAAGTGCTATAATTCTTGAAAAATAGCATTCTTGCTATTAAATACATTTATTCCATATTTTGTTGCTTTTTTGAAGGGTGTCATCTTTGGGGGTTTTTTTGGGGGGGGGGGGCAAAAACTTAAGTGCATTACTGACACCGACTGGGCTGGAGTGTGGAACAGGAGATTTTGGGGGGGATAAACAGAACCTATATTTTTAACTATTTTTTGTTTCTTTTAAATACTTGACAATTTTGAGGTTTTCAAGTAGGTTTTTATTTTGTCCTCAGTTGGTCCAGCAAAATGCTCTGCTGTTTTGTTTTTCTCTGCTCGTGGTATATGAGCTGACGTATCCTAGTAGTAGAGTAGCCAATCGGTGTGCACGATTGCTCATATCCAGTGAAATATGGATAGAATAACATACAATAGGGAGATTATAGCCAATAAACTACACACGTTTTTGTGCACGTGTGGCATTAGGAAGGGTGTGGGTCGGCCAGGCTGGGCTCTGTTTGGCCGTGTGTTCGAGCAGAACGAGACCGTTCTCTTCAGGATGAAGTTTGTGGATTGGTGTAAAAAGATGGAGGATGCGACTCTTAATGGCCAGGAAGTCAAGCAGGTGAGCAGACCAGCAACATCCACTGAGTAATGGGATCCCTCTAATCAAGTAATTACTCATTAATTATTTTTAACAGGTAAATTTGCATGTAGGTCACTTTTTTTCTTTTTGCGCCCGCACAATTGCACTTTCCATCACTCAGTGATTGAGACTGTAACCTTCTCTAATTCTTCCTCTCCAGACTTCTTTTCTTGTTGACCGTCCAGCTGATACCTGGTCATGTGATGCCAAAGCCCTGTTTGCTGGAAAGTGTGTGTCAGGGGCGGAGCCTATCATTCTACATGGTGTGAACATGCAGAGAGGCTGGGACCTGGTCACCCTTGACGATGGCCAGCAGGCGGAGCTCAACACAGTTTCTGTAGAAAGTTGGCACACTGGCATGGGAGAAGATTGCAGAGTGGCTGCAGAAAGCATGGGGCAGTTACATGAGGACAACACGTACGCTATACGCTGGACGTACCGTCTCAGTCCTACAGGTGAGTGTGCGCGAGATGGTGGCTGATGGGACAATATGGGATCGTTATCATGCAAAATTATAACAATGCTCACGATATTTATGCAATATCAACGAACTTTAACTCTTTTTGTACCTGTTCCGTTCAAAACGTTTTACAATTTTTGTATTGCTCATAATGTCTTGATATCCCGTCTTCAAGATCAGCTAAACTAAATATTGTGACCCCCTTGAAAATGTTTATTGCATACAGTTTTGCCCCCCCCCCCCCCCCCCCCCATATATCCCAACCATTGCAGTGTTTGCCTTAACAAAAACAAAATTGTGTGTAAATTTCAAAAGGCATCCCTGAGAATGAAAGTTTGGACCAGGAAAGCTCTGCCCTTTTCATCTGGCAAGGACGGCACTCAAAGATCAGTGGACCAGACCTGTCCCTACCGTTATCCTTTACCAGTGAGCCTCGGGTTAATGTAAAGGAAGGGGAGGAGCCACCGTGTTTTCTGCAGCTTTTCCAAGGAGGGCTGGTCGTTCACAGAGGACACAGTAAACACACAGGTCAGGATTGGTTCACAGCGTCACACACTTAAAACCCATGTGCTGTGTTATGCTATAGGTCAATATTCTACATACAGGACACTTTGGGGTGGAATAAAAACGTGTTCTATTCCCTTCTAGCGGGTTTCGTTCATTTGGTTTGATGGCATGCAATATTGTTAGCATATTGCTTATCCTACATGTATTACATCACTCTACCCATTGGAGAATGAGCATTGAGGTATGGTTTACGATATTGCATGGTTGTCAAGACATGATGTCGCACGTTGGCGCTGATACGAATATTCCATGAGCATTTTCTGCTGTGCATGCACAGAAGCATTTCTTTTGTTCACCGGCAGCACCCTCGAATGTGGTGTAGTAATAGGCTGGCCTTTTTTTTTTTTTTCTCCTTGCGTATCAGATATGTGCTATTCAGCTATCAACTACATAAGAAAGAATAATAATAAAAAAAAAACTTGCAGGGTATGCTGTTTTAGGAAAATGGTCAATGGTGGGATGAGGCCAATATGGTGCGGAGTTACTCTTGTTCACGTGGTGCGGTTGCTATACAAGTCTCTAAGTTGGTATTATAGAAACCATAACCATTTAAAATGAACATATTTGAATTACTGCAAACACTATTGTCGGAGCTGCTGTTATTAAAATTAAACAACACCTTCCAACCCATCAGAATCAAGAATTCGACAGCATTGAATGAATGGCTCTGTGTTTTGTTTTTTGTTCCCCCTTCAGGTGACTGGCGGCTCTTTTGTGCGAGCGGTGCTGTGCCGTTAGAGGCCAGTCTTTTGGAGGTGGAGTGCTGTACCTCCAGCCTGCGCTCTCGTGGTTCTGTGCTTCTGATAAACATCCAGCAGGCAATGCTTTACCTGTGGCACGGCTGCAAGGCCCACGCTGGTGCACGTCAAGTTGCCAAACACACAGTCCAGCAGCTCTTGCACACGTAAGAATTGTTCAAGGAACTCCCAAAAAAAAAAAATACTCCATGATTTTATAAATTTCAAAAAGTAGTCCCATGATTTGGTGTCCATTACGTCGGACAACATTATGATCCTGTAGAAACAGTGTCACGTTTATATCATGCGTTTTAACACACACACTGTAGACATGGCATTTGGTTTTGGAAATAGTCACTTTCTAATTCCTTGGCATACCCAAAAACGGATCGTGGTGTGGGTTTTTTTTTTTTTTTTTTTTTTTTTTTTTGTGCTGAACAAAATCCTGGTTGTAGTTTAAGGAATCAAACAGTCAAAAGCAAACGAGCTAAATGGTGCACTAACTACCCAAGCTGTGAAAATATCTTTACTGGACATTGTGTTGGATGTGTATTAGGTGTCCTCCTGAGATGGGATTGAGCAACAGCAATCTGAACATTCAGGAAGTAGAAGAAGGGGCGGAGCCTGCAGAATTCTGGAATGCTATTGGACCACAGGATAGGAAGGCTTACGACTGCATGCTGCAAGGTAGCGCTCTGAAATCTCCTATGATGTGTTAAATAGTTTCATTACAGGGCGGCACGGTGGTGTAGTGGTTAGCGTTGTCGCCTCACAGCAAGAAGGTCCGGGTTCGAGCCCCGTGGCCGGCGAGGGCCTTTCTGTGCGGAGTTTGCATGTTCTCCCCGTGTCCGCGTGGGTTTCCTCCGGGTGCTCCGGTTTCCCCCACAGTCCAAAGACATGCAGGTTAGGTTAACTGGTGACTCTAAATTGACCGTAGGTGTGAATGTGAGTGTGAATGGTTGTCTGTGTCTCTGTCAGCCCTGTGATGACCTGGCGACTTGTCCAGGGTGTACCCCGCCTTTCACCCGTAGTCAGCTGGGATAGGCTCCAGCTTGCCTGCGACTCTGTAGAAGGATAAAGCGGCTAGAGATAATGAGATGAGTTTCATTACAAAAAATTTTAAATGTGCTTGTGTTCTTTATAGATCCTGGCAAGTACAACTTCACTCCCCGCCTCTTTCACCTGAGTGCCCAATCGGGAACATTCAAAGGGGAGGAGCTGTTATGTGCATCCCGGGCAACTGGGGTCATCACAGCACTTCCTTTTTTTCAGGACTGCTTATACTCCGTGCCACAGCCAGGTGAGCGTGAGGTGCAAATACACATAATGATGGAGAGAAAAGCATCGAGCGAGAGAGAGACCTGCCCTGTGTCTGAAATCGTTCACTACTCCTTATATAGGGAATTACTATATAGAGGACTATATAGCGAGCTCATTGGTAAAATGAAAAACGCTTTCGGACACTAGTCCGTTGCGCTGGTATTAACGTCATTACCGTCGCACAATTAAAACGTGCCAGATCAGTCAGCTGGTGGGGTTTCAAAATAATAAATACATGCATGTGTTTGTGATAAATACATATATTGAGCACGTTTCAGTGTGGTGGGTTTTTTTTTTTTAAATCAAGGCCAAAACCTTTCTTCTTTGCCGCTGCCTTTTATTAAATCAAATTTGAGACTTTTAATTTGATTTCTTTCAGTGCGACCCCAAAGCATGACGGGATATATTGCTTTGGTTAGTGACCATCGGTTGTACACTACTTTTCGTGATGCATTATGGCATACTTTGAGTGCACTATATAGGGTGTAATAATCCTCACTATCGTTTCGGACAGCACTACAAAATGGCGTTCTCACTATTGAGGTTTTTCACCCACGTGACCAAGTCATGTGAGGCTGCCATTTTGGACGTCACGGCTCGAATCAGTTTGAATGCGAGGAAGGCGACAAACGAAAAACATAAAAAGGAGCGAGATGCAGAAAACACCTTCACTATCCAGCGACGTAGGGCATTTACAAGGCGAGCAGAGGGAGAGGTATTTGCAAAAATTGAGGTTAGCAGGCTTGGAGAACGACGTTTACCTGCTTCCACCAGGATTGTTCACTGACGTACAGAAGTACACGAAGCCCTCGTCTTTACCTGACTTCGGCCCACATGATCTGTATACCTATGTCGTTAAAAACCCATCGCCATACACAGGTATTGATCTGAAAGCGTATAAGAGTTTGGATGCCTACAAATATTTTGTGTCAGGCTGGGTAACATGCCTACATCAGTGGGTCGTCCCTGGAGCCGGTGGTCGCCATCTTATTACAGCTAAGGTTTGTTCACATTTTCATTTACTTTCGGTCCTCAGGATAAACAATGTTATTAAATGTCATTGAAATAACTTCTTAGTCTGTTGAGACATGGCCCGTTATAAATTTGCTGTTCCCAGGCAATGACCAAGAACTGTATTATTAGGGTCGGTGTCTGTGTTGTAGCAGTGCACTAGCAGCTAGCTGTTAGCACTAGCTAAAGTCAACAACCTCATAGCTAGTATGTTACTGTAGCAATGTTTACATTCAGTCATTTGGATGACTGTTAAAACCTTTTCAGTCTCAAGTTTTTCCTTTACTGTATTTACTAGTTTACTGTAATTATGATCCGGCAGCTATTTACACCGGATCCAGTGTAAATAGCTGCCGGAGCGTGCTCCAGAACCTCGGCCGGAGCACTCCGGGAGCAAGCCGGAGCGCGCTGCTTAATTTGAGGGGGAGCAAGCCGGAGCGCGCTCCAGAACCTCGGCCGGAGCGCTCCGGGAGCAGGCCGGAGCGCGCTGCTTAATTTGAGGGGGAGCAAGCCGGAGCGCGCTCCAGAACCTCGGCCGGAGCGCTCCGGGAGCAGGCCGGCGCGCTCCGGGAGCAGGCCGGCGCGCTCCGGGAGCAGGCCGGCGCGCTCCGGGAGCAGGCCGGCGCGCTCCGGGAGCAGGCCGGCGCGCTCCGGGAGCAGGCCGGCGCGCTCCGGGAGCAGGCCGGCGCGCTCCGGGAGCAGGCCGGCGCGCTCCGGGAGCAGGCCGGCGCGCTCCGGGAGCAGGCCGGAGCGCTCCGGGAGCAGGCCGGAGCACGCTGCTTAATTTGAGGGGGAGCAAGCCGGAGCGCGCTCCGGCAGCTATTTACACTGGATCCGGTGTAAATAGCTGCCGGATCATAATTACAGTAAACTAGTAAATACAGTAAAGGAGAAACTTGAGACTGAAGGGTTTTAACAGTCATCCAAATGACTGAACGTAAACATTGCTACAGTAACATACCAGCTACTATGTTGCTGACATTAGCTAGCTTGACCTTCAAAATGGCGGACACCGGGGCATCACGTGACCCTGTGACGTCAGGTGAAAAACCTCAATATAGTGAGTAGGGAACGATTTCGGACACAGGGATGGACTTGGAAAGACAGAGAAAGGGGGGGAAGACAAAAATTGCAAGAAAGACAGGCAAAGAGACGGTGAAAGAGAGGAACAGACAGACGCAGAGACGGACAGATACTGTGTGATAGACACAGAAGCTCCAGGAGAAAGAGAATGACTGACTGACTAAGACGCACAGAGACCGTGAGGAAAAGAGAGAGCTGGACCTGGAGACAAAGAATAAAAGCAAGAGAGACATATTAAAACGGGCAGAGAGAGCTGGTATTTGGGAAGTACAGTGATTTTGTGCTTGTCTTTGCAGCTTTATTCCTGCTGGATAACTTGTTGGAAGTTTATCTATGGCAGAGCAGCTCGGCTCAGAACCCACAGCGCCCCCACTGGGACACGGAGAGGAAATGTGCCATGGAGACAGTGCTTCAGTACTGCAAAGGTCAGAGAACGGGATAAGAGGAGAAAGGGATTTCATGTTTGCTTGCCAGATGAATTTGGTTAATGCGTGTGTGTGTGTGTGATGCAGAGAGAAACCCCAGACGGCCTCCTTTTGCTTATTTTCTCGAGGAAGGAGCCGAGCCTCTCACCTTCACTAATGTTTTCCCGTTCTGGGAGAGAAGAGTAACACAGGTCAGTAGGGTGTCGTCGTCATAATCGCAGCAGGGAAGCATGATAATATCTAAAACGAAGATCAAGATGATTGTGCATTTAACATGAGAAGTGAACTTATTCCCCTTAACAGTTTTCAGTTTCTTCTTCTGTACTATATTGTTTGGGCAGAATGATCCTTTTAATTAATTATAATTGAGTTTTTGTTTTTAGCATTGACTTTAGATTTTATGATTAACTCAACTTTTCTTTTAATCTGTAAAGATGAAATAAGCTTCAGATTTTCCTTGAATATGTACACTCGGTTACTTAGGCTACATCCACACGACAACTGCAACGAGATTATTATTATTATTTTTTTTTAGCAGGTAAAAAAAATATCGGGTCCACATGGGCAACGGATCAGTAAAATATCAGGTACATATGGCAACGCAACGCTTGCTGAAAATGATGCAATGCACATGCCACACCTCTACGTGCGCTGCAAGACAGTCCCATCGGAGACACCAGAACAATAGAAGTAGGACGCATGCGCATAAACCCCTTCTGTTCTTACGAATGATGCGCGCGAGAGTGCTGCTTGTTCTAGTCATGTGGTTGTGACGTCATCGTAAACAAATCCATTCTACTCATCCTGACGACTTCGCAACGGCGCCGTTGCCAGATTTTTCCACTCTGGAACCCGTTCTCAAAAAATATCGTTTTGGGGCACCCAAAACGCCGGTGCCGTGTGGACGCCAGGCCGAAACGATAAATTTTATCAGATTCACCTGAATCCGTTGCCGTGTGGACAGGGCCTTAGATTGATTTTTTTTTTTTTTTAATCTTTTAAATAAATACAAATCCAATTAAGCTCTAGAGCTGAAGCATGCATGGGGAGATTGTAATTTAATGTACCACAGGAAATTAAAAATCTCTAATGCCCAAGAATTAGTTAACATTAGATAAGCGCACTAATGCCACTGTTGATTTGTGTTTTTAATTAAGGAAGCTGAACAAAAGTAAAATAACTTGGCGTCCTGTTTTATAGAGAAACCACAAAGCCTTCCATCCTGAAGACTTTCCTATATCTGAAAATAAAGTTCCAGCTTTACCTCTGACTTTTTTTTTTTTTAAAGAGAGAGGTTTTTTTGGCTTTTTTCACCTTTTTATTGGATAGGACAGTGTAGAGACAGGACAGGAAGTGAGCGGGAGAGAGAGAGAGACGGGGAGGGATCGGGAAATGACCTCGGGTCGGAATCGAACCCGGGTCCCCGGATTTATGGTATGGCGTCTTGGGCACCTGAGCCACGACGCCCCCTACCTCTGACTCTTAGTGCTGACATTAATCAACAATTGGAGGTTTTTTTTTTTTTTTTTCAATCCAGTTACTGTATGTGGTGCACAAGTTGCTGTTTATAGGAAATTAATCACCACTTTTCTGACCAGTGGTGTAAATGTGCCTTAGGTGATACTGGTGAGTTGAATCTGTGACCTGTTTTTCTCTGTGCTCCTGCAGGCACCATCAGTGCAGAAGAAGCTAATGTTAGTGCAGGACATGTTGGCGGTCCTCAACGGGAGACAGTTCTCTGCACAGGATCTACTAAAGAGACCTTTACCAGTCGGGGTGAACCCTCTGCACCTGGAGACTTATCTGTCTGACCATGACTTCCAGGTCGGTGACCAAACCTTCACAGGCATTTGAATGAAATGTCTTGAATTTTAAAATGTGGGGCATCCTGGATACGTGTCGGGTTGGAGCACTTGCTATTTGCGTATACATAAAATCTGAGATTCTTAATGAATGAGGGAAAGTGTGCAGATGCATAGTTGCATTTTTGTAACTACCATCTCAAGAAATGTATTGTTTAATGTAGAAAGGTTTGAGGGTGGGGCTCCTGAAGAAAAGCATTCGGTCTGTCGTCTGCAGACCGAGTTAGAATCCCATCAATGCCACAGCCATCTGTGGCCAGGAGTCCAAGAGGGCAACATTGTCCATGCTGTGTGGGGAGGAGGCATATTCCTGTCCCCTGCCAATCTTGGTGAGAGTAGTGAGGGGATTGTGAGCTCATGCGTGTGGACGAGGGCACACGGCAATTTCCTTGGAGTCTTCTGCAAAGTTCAAGAAGTTGATAGGCTTCATGTCCCAGAAGAAGCGCTTTGTTCACCTTCCCTAGTCGGTAGCTGTTGTATAATGGGGTGACTGCCTGGTGGATGGGAATTACCCAAGAATTACGGAGAAAAGAGAGTCATCTTTTTCCCGATTAGGGGTCACCACAGCGGATCTTTCGTCTCCATTGCTCCCTGTCTTCCGCATCCTTCTCTACCACACCTGCCACTTTCATGTCCTCTCTCACCACATCCATGTACCTCCTCATTTTTGTGTGCCTGGCAGCTCCGTCCTCAACATTCTCCTTCCAACATGCTCTGCATCTCTTCTCAGGATGCGTTCATACCATCTCAGTCTCCTTTCTTAGCTTAAAGGTCATAGGCAACAGTCGGAGGTGAAACGTAGAAGATCAACTTTATTGTCTAGAAGAACGACCCAAAAAGCAAATTCAGTCTTGGTGTCTAATTTGCACACTAAAATTGAATAAAATGGTTAAAATGTACTGTTTTGCCCAATTTCCAAAGGCTTGTTTACATCTCACTTATGCGTACTTTCACCGCCAGGGGCCCGTCGTCGTGACGTCATTCAAGCCAAACAGACTGGGAGCAGTTCTGTGTTTTACTTGCGAACCGAGCAGACGTGTACGGACTTTGGTCGTGAGAGGCTGTGTAAAATGTCTGAAAGCGATAGCGATTTTGAAGTAGAAACTCTTCAAATTGAAGATCGAGAGGTGAAACCATACATGTATAAACCTATGGCTGTTGTGAAGCAATCGGTGAATGTGGCTCACTGGTTTGACCGTGAGGCCTCAGAATCGGACAGCGACTCGGCCGACTCTGATCGCGGTGACCCCGGACCTCAACAAGACTCGCGCTCAAACGATTTATCTTGGTAATTATGATAAATTCTTACTTTTGTCATAATACTAAATAAGAGCCCGTTTGAAGAATAATTAAACCGCCCTCTCTAGTGGATATAGGGAACGGTTACTTGACAGCGCGCCGGTAGGCCACATTAGCCGGCCATCCGTGGCATTATACTATTTATAGCCGACTCTAAGCGAGGAAATATCCCTTTGTCTCATTTCTACAATGATTGTACAGGATCCGTCAGGATTCTTGACTCGTCAATTGTAAGCAAAAGTAAAAATGTTTACCTCCAGTCTTCTCCGTTTCTTCTTTGACTGACTGCTTGATTTTGTTTCACGCGCACAATCCACTTGCTCCACCTCTTCTCCGTTTTTGGAAAAAGCCAACCCTCTGGCTTCACGTGCACAATCCACACTCTCTCCACCTCGTCTCCTCTTTCGGAAAAAGCCAACCCACTTGCTCTGTCTCTAATCCTTTTTCGGAAAAAGCCAATCCACTCTGCCTCTTCTCCTTTCTTGGAAAAAGGTAAAAACTTCTTCCTGAACTGGTCCTGTTACAGTTCACTGCACAACAGTAAGGCATGTTTTTTTTTTTTTTTTTTTGGGAAATTCCCGAACGCACATCTGCAATCAAGCCGAATGGCAATGTAAGTAAACGGAAGTGGACTCGACTCAAGCGGTTTGTTTGTCTTAAGTGGCGTCATGCGCGGAGTGGTCACGAAAGTAGCCGAACAGAAATTCGCCACAATCCGCGCTAACTTGTTTTAATTATTACTTAACAATACTTCTTGGGACCAGAAGAAAATTAGAGGGTTTTTTTTAACATATAAAGTTTTTCATATGTGCATAAAATTTAAAACAGTTGCCTATGAGCTTTAATTCCCAAGCTCTCCACATGTGCTGTCCCTCTGATGTGTGTTCCTTATCCTGTCCAACCTTGTCACTCCCATCGCAAACCTTAACATCCTCAACTCTGCCACCTCCAACTTTGCCTCCTGTCTCTTCGTTAAGGGTACGGTCTCCAATCCATACATCACAGTTGGTCTCACTACTGTCTTATACAGCTTACCTTTCACTTTTGCTGGGACTTTCCATTCACAAATGACTCCTGAAATCCTGCTCCACCCTGCCTGCATTCTCTTTCTCACCTCACTATCGCAGCCCCCATTTTCCTGCACAGTTGACCCCATTAAGATGGTTAAAAAATTACCCAAGCAGCTTTGGATGACTGTTAAAGACCACATGGTCTGTGTTTAGGCCACTAAACCTCAAGAAGTCCCATGGGTTCTGCATTTTGGCACTTCTTGGGAAAACTGAGGACTTGAGAATGGTCATACGTTAACCTTTCTCGTCAAAATGGTCGATTTATTTTTTTAAATGTATTATTTAGCATCAGTATTATTGGTGCTCTTACAAATGCACCTCGAAGACCAAGGAACTGGTCATTGACTTTGGGAGGTCCAGACCAAGGTCACGACCAGTTCTGATCGAGGGAGTCGAGGTGGAGGCTGTGGATTCTTGCAAGTACCTCGGGCTGTGGCTGGACAGCGAGCTGGACTGGACTTGCAACACCAACCACACCTGTACAGGAAGGGACAGAGCAGGCCTTTAACATCTGCAGGAAACTCCTGTGGATGTTCTATCAGTCTGTGGTCACCAGTGTCCTGTTTTACACCGTGGTGTGCTGGGGGGGGGCAGCACACCCAAGAAGGACACATCCAGGCTGGACAAACTGATCAGGCGGGCCGGCTCTGTGGTCGGCATGAAGCTGGAGACTCTGGTGACGGTGGCAGAGAAGAGGTCTATGGACAAACTACTGAACATCATGGATGATGCCAGTCACCCTCTGCACACTGTCATCAGCAACCAGAGGAGCCTGTTCAGTGACAGAATGCTCCTTCCCAAGTGCAGGACAAACAGACTTAAAAACTCCTTTGTCCCTCACGCCATCAGACCGTACAGCTCCTCTCTGGGGGGGAGGAGGGGTAACAGGAGGACAGAGGACGGGAAGAGCAGTAGCCTAGCCTGGTAAAGCAATACTGGACAATGTGCAATACCTCTCCTGCTGGACTTTTTTAAATACATTAGATTAGATAAAACTTTACTGATCCCTTTGGGAAAGGGTTCCCTCAGGGAAATTAAGATTCCAGCAGCATCATTACAGATAAACAGAGAAAAGAAATGGAGGAAAAACTTCTAGATAAGTTAAGTATTTACATATACAAATATATAAAAAGAGGAAGATTCTCTGTTTATCCTGTAATGATGCTACTGGAATTTTAATTTCCCTGAGGGAACCCGCCCAAAGGGATCAATAAAGTTCTATCTAACCTAAATTTCTCATTTGCTTTCGGTTATACAAACTAAAATTCCTCTTCCAAGACTGCATGACATGCTCATGCCTCCAGTTATCTCACTTTGCTCAGAAAGGTCCCAGAAAACCCTTGGAGATTGACATGAGCTGCCTTTTTTTGGGGGGGGGGTGGAAGCTGATATTCATGGCTAGGTGTTACTCCCATGTGATGTGAATGCAGTATGAGGGTTTAGAAATGTGAGCTCAAGCATAAAGCAATACGTCTTTGTTTGCAGGTGGTTTTAGGAATGAAGAGGAAAGACTATAACTCCTTGCCAGAGCTGCAGCAGTTAAACCTGAAAAAGAGCAAAGGCCTGTACTGAAGCTGCATTTGAAACACTACTGACCCTGAACTACTGAAGCAGTTTACGTTTCTGTTAAAAAAAAAAAAAAAAAACTGTTTTTGAAATTATTCTATTTTCTTGTAATGTCACCCCCTTTCCCATGTACAGTTTAAAACCTAATGACTGTATGTGCGCGTGTGTGTTTTTGTTTTTTTTCTCTTGAGTGTAGTCACTTTAGTACCTTACAGAAATTCTTCACCGATTTAAGCCAAAAGTCCAGGTGGCTGAGGAAGCTGCCTGCCTGTCTACACACTCACTCAACGGGTTTCAGGTTCATCTCTCTTACCAGCCAAAGCTGTTCTGTTTGTCTTTCCCTTTCTCCACGGTTTCCATCTTTCTCATCTCCATCACTAAACCTTTTGTTCCAAACCTGGGGGGTGGAAATATGAATTTAAAAATGAAGAAAAAAGAAATCAATCACAAGTTGTTTCACTGACCCTGGAATTGCATCTGGTATCTCTTATCAGCTAGAAGAACACAAATAAACTGCAATGAAATGATTTTTCTCTATGAAGCTTTAATTTAACTGTCAAAGTGGAAGAAATAACAGTATGTTTGGGGAAAAAAAGAGATATATTGGAGATATATAAAGGAATACTTAATCATTTTTTTTTAACCCAAACTTCACCACATCTGGTGTGCTTTTATAACTTAATTATAATGCTACAATAGCACGTGCTCAATATTAGGCTGGCACTGGTTAAGACTTTGCTCTCGCACTTCACAAATGCCAACACAACCAGCTTAAACATGAACAGTGTGGTGAGGTTTGGGAATTAGAAAGGCTTTAAACATCATGTGACTTAGGATTACAGGCCATAAAAATGGTGAGAGAGAGAGCGTTTATGACTCGAAGTGTTTGATATCTTTCTCTAACAATATATAAGCTCTAGTGTGTCATTTCTTAACTAACTCCACATTTTATACGATATGACTACGTGACGAAACACTTGTGAATAGTGTGCATATTAAATCTGTTATGTTCACCATTCAGCTGATTTGGAGGCAGTAGTACAAGTGCCCCTGATTTTGTTTCAATTCATTTGCATTAATAGTGGAAAAAGTAGAAAGTGATTGTAACCACTGCTGTAAGCAATGTAACATTTAAAAAAAAAAAAGTGGTGATAAAAGATCAGGTGTTTGTGCAAAAAAAGTCTATTGCGAAGTATACATGTGGACTGTGTGACATTTTCTCTATCGCAGTCCCCTACACGTGTGTGTGTGTGTGTGTGAGAGAGACTCAGATGGACTGCTCTCTTTCTGGTAGTCGTCTCTCGGGTTCTGATGCCAAGGCTGCCTCCCTGAGCACTACCATGTGATCCTCAGCTGCGTGCAGTGATTGGTCGATCCAGTCCAGGCTGCCAGACATGTGACAGGCGTTCCGCGTCACCAGGACTAAGTGACTAACGGACAGCAGCAATGCGGTAGCCCTGAAAGGATATACAGCAGGGGTGGGCAATTATTTTTTCCATGGAGCCACATGAGAAACAGAAAATTTAGTGGAGGGCTGGACCAAAAGGCTGAACTAAATTCTGCATAATAACTGTATTTCTTTATATAAAGCAATAAATAACATTTGTTTTTACAAGCTGCTAAGACTGGTAAGAGTATGTAAAAAAACGAGGTTGCCTTACAAAAAATGTCATTTATTCAATCAAATTTCCCAAAACAATGGTTAACAAAATGTCAAAACACAATAAAGGCATCACAATATTGTCTTTCTACTCCAAATATCAAGCAAGATACATCATATTATAATAATGATGCCCACATTTGTAGTTTAATCACCTCATTTGGTGTTTTTCGGATCTGCTCTCCGCAAACTAAACGCACGGCTTTATCTCTGACTTCAGTAAATAAATACTTAGCAGTCCATGTTTTGTTGAAAGCCCTGCATTTGGCATCTACCTTTTTTTTTTTTTGGCAGACATTTTGGGGGCTCAAGTCTTCTTGTGACTTGCTCGCAACAACGTCGATTCGATGTAGGTATCAGATCTATAGATCGGCTCGGGCGCCTGCTGGTGACGTCATACTGTGATTGGCTGGACTGTTTGAAGGATGACGTACAAGTTTGTGGTTGGTCTGGACAAATTACAGAAGTAGTTATCGCGGGATTAGGTTTCGTGGGATTTCATGTCATTTTCATGTCACGCACATTGTGTTTTTGTTGAACACAACTTCAAAATAAAAGCAATGCACATTCAGAAAAGGAAAAAAAAGAAGAAACCGGTTGTACGAATCCCTATTCAGTCCGTGCATGAGGTAAAATTAGAAAATACGTTTATTTTGTAATTTCTAATTAACCTTACGCGGGCCGGTCAGAATGAACCAAAGGGCCGGGTGCGGCCCGCGGGCCGTAAAATGCCCAGGTCTGATATACAGGAACACATCCTAGTGCGCTACTTCACTTGTGTCCAAGTTTCTGCTGCTTCCTCATGGATACCTTAAAGATTTCCACTTCCCACCCCCATTTTCAAGCCTGCCAACCCCGAAAGGATGTAATGTGTAAAACCAGGAAGGCAGAATGCATGTAAAAACATTAAATTTTTCTATATTTTTCAGGGCTTCCGAGGAGTGTTTGATTTAATACTGGAGAATTCAAAACATTTACGCAAATCTAAATTTTTCCATATTCCTAAGTCAATTGACTGACTAATCTCGTTTGATCACTTCCTGAGTGGGAGTCAAACCTGTAAGATGAATTAGAAACTAAATAAGAAATTCGGTTACCTAGCATCGAGGAGGATTGGGTCCAGTGGTGGATACATCGACCGAACCACATCATCTACCCTGTGAAATCAGAGATGACGTATAATAATTTCCAGTGGTGGTGATTTTTTTTTTTTTAATAAATAAATAGCTCCTAGCTGGATAGTTCACTTTACAACAAGGGAACGACCATCTATGGACTCAACAACCTGTAAGGCTGCCATAACCAGATTAACATACTGTAGAATGAAGTTATGCCGTGAAATCGAGTCGTACATGAGCCGATGGCCAACAAAGCCGAGTTGGCTATAAGCCATGTACAACAAGATTGAGTGGAATAACCGTTTTATTATATCCATACTCACTGGATTTTAAGAAATAGCACTTTTATCTTTTGAAAATTCGATAAATAAACTTCCCTGACAATCATTTCTACTTGGAATGCAAACAAACTGGTGAAATGACAGTAGCAGTTTGTGAAATGCTATAATTCTTGTCAGAATATCTTATTTTTCCATCAAATACTTTATTCCATATACATATATTTTTTGCATTTTCTGGGGGTTTTGTTTTCAAGTCAAGGTTTTTATTTCGTCCTCAGTTGGTTCAGCAACACACTCCATTTTGTTTTTCCTCTACTCCTGGTATATGAGCTGATATCCTAGTATCAGAGTGCATGATTGCTCATATCCAGTGAATGTGGAGAGAGTAATAAACATCTTGGTTGTTAATAGTGGTAGATACACGGTTTAAACCATGTTTAAAGTTGCATTTAGTGTTGTGGAGCATTCATAAAACAAACCATAGCTTTTAATATATATATATATATTTTTTTTATTTCCTCACTTTTTTTTTTTTTTAAAGACAATGTCATGATGGCATAAAACTTACTGACTGTTAAAAAGCACCTACGTTCACGGACATTGAGAATCATTTTCTTGCACTTTGGTAATCGACGCCAGTACCAAAGAGTACTCCGTTGATCACACAAATTAGGTTCCGAAAGTATATGCTCACTCGCTGTATCTACTTTTAAACTGTATGCAATTTCGCACAGTTTGGTTTTTGGACCTAGTTTTAGCAAGCTACAGTGGCATGCAAAAGTTTGGGCACCCTTACTGAAAATGTCTGTTACTGTGAATAGTTAAGTGAGCAGAAGATGAACTGATCACCAAAAGGCATAAAGGTAAAGACGAGACATTTTCAGCGTTTTCTGCAAGATTTGTGTATTTTTGTTTTGTACAACTGGAGAGAGTGTGGGGATGGGGGAGAAAAGGAACACCATGTGAAAGTTTGGGCACCCCAATACATTTAAGTTCTCAGGTAACTTTTACCAAGGTTCCAGACCTTAATTAGCTTATTGAGCTGTGGCTTGTTCAAATTCCTCATTAGGAAAGGTCAGGTGATGCAGATTTCAAAGCTGTATAAATTCTCTGACTCCTGAAACTTGTCCCTAAAATCAGCAGCCATGGGCTCCTCTAAGCAACTCCCTCGCATTCTGAATAATAAAATAATTGATGCTCACAAAGCAGGAGAAGGCTACAAGAACGTAGTAAAGTGTTTTCAGGTAGCCGTTTCCTCAGACTGTAATGTTAAATGGCAGTGAACAGAAACGGTGAGTGCGTTTACATGCACAGAGAAAATCGAATTTCTGCCGCTGCTAGACTGAAATCGAAGTTCTAAATGCCATGGAAACACCTTAGCTCGGCTGAAATTGAACCGAACTGGATTTCTTGTAATCGAGCTACACGACCTAGATTATGCGATTTTTGCCGAGCTACTTAGTGCATGTAAACCCTATCGAGCTACGTGGTCGAGCTACTTACTTCAGCACTCCCCCTTCCGGAAGTGACGAGTGACGAGACTACAAGCGGGAAACACAACAGCCTCGGTCGGCATGACACTTCACCTTAGCCGCCACTTTATTAGGAACACTTGTGTCTGGGCATGTATGCACCCATTTCCAATTAGTTGGTAAGTTATTAGCATGTTAGCAGGCTAACAGTTAATATGTTCACCATTACAGATCAACTTCAACTTAGTGGCCATTTTATTAGGAACACTTCTGTTCGTACATACAAACTACAAACACTCTTCTTGTGAACACGGAACTGATAACTTTTGTTTACACTCTTGAATAGCTCTTCATGACGACAACCGGAAGTGTACCAACACGATGGGGTGTGTAGCGCCACCTGTGGCTCGGGTGCACAATGTACCTCACACAATAGCTCGATTTCCTTGTGTGCATGTAGGATTGGATTTCTCTGGCACCCCTGCTGGGACCCTTTGCTCGATTACCAACAGCAGCTCGATTTGGATGTGCATGTAAACGTACTGAGTGGCGATCAAGGTGAGGTCTGGAAGATGAAGAAAACTTTCTGAAAGAGCTGCTCGTTGGATTGCTAGAAAGGCAAATAAAAACCCCTGTTTGACTGCAAAAAACCTTCAGAAAGATTGACTAGACCCTGGAGTGGTGTTGCACTGTTCTACTATGCAGCGACACCTGAATAAATATGACCTTCATGGGAGAGTCATCAGAAGAAAACCATTCCTGCGTCCTAGCCATAAAATTCAGTGTCTGAAGTTTGCAAATAAACATCTAAATAATAAGCCTGATGCATTTTGGAAACAAGTCCTGTGGACTGATGAAATCAAAATGGAACTTTTTGGCCATAATGTGCAAAGGTATGTTTTGGAGAAAAAAGGGTGCCAAATTCCAGGAAAAGAACACCTCTCCAACTCTGAAGCATGGGTGTGGATCGATCATGCTTTGGGGTTGTGTTGCAGCCAGTGGCACAGGGCACATTTCATTGGTCGAGGGAAGCATGGATTTGAATAAATACCAGCAAATTCTGGAAGCAAACATCACACCATCTGTAAAAAAGTTGAAGTTAAAAAGGGGATGGGTCCTACAATAAGACGATGATCCAAAACACACCTCAAAATCTCCAATGGAATACCTCAAGAGGCACAAGCTGAAGGTTTTGCCCAGGCCCTCACAGTCCCCTGACCTAAACATCATTGAAAATCTGTGGATAGATCTCAAAAGAGCAGTGCATGCAAGACAGCCCAAGAAACTTGTAGAACTGGAAGCCTTTTGCAAGGACAAATGTGTGAAAATCCCCCAGCTAAGAACTGAAGGATTATTAGCTGGCTACAAAAAGTGTTTACAAGCTGTGATACTTGCCAAAGGGGGTGTTACTAGGTACTAACCATGCAGGGTGCCCAAACTTTTGCTTCGGGCCCTTTTCCTTTTTTGTTATTTTGAAAATGATGAAAAGATGAAAATAAATGCATTGTTTTTGCTTGAAATATAAAGGGAATGAGTCATCTTTATGCCTTTTGGAGATCATTTCATCTTCAGCTTGCTTAACTGTTCACAGTAACAGCAATTTTGACCAGGGGTGCCCAAACTTGTGCATACCACTGTAGGAAGTCACTGGAACAGCCATTTTAGTCGGCCACATTATTCCTCCCTACAGACTCCATCAAAAAGAGTGAAGGCAGAATTTAGATCTCCCACTACATCACCGAAGTGTTCATTTAAATATGAGCTTTGTTATATCTAGTTCATCATATGATATCTGCATGTATTACTGGAAATTATAATATGGCACGAGCTACTTTTGGTAAAATTGCACATTCTGATTGGTTCCTTGGCAGGCAGTATTTTTCCCATAATGCCTGTGGGCGATTTATGGGATTTCTTTCCAAGATGCCAGCTTTCAATGTTGCAAAAAAGATTAACTGGAAATCAAAACGGAATCGAAAATGGCTGAAAGACAAACGAGTCACTGAGTTGGTCAAGAAATGAGCAGTGATGAGTGTTCAGAAACTGCTAACAGGAATTCAGTTTTGAAACCGCTAGCCATTGATTCTGCATGTGAGACTCAACTATGTTACAAATATGACGTGACTGAAGGCAGTATCATGCCTCATTAAAATGACCATCTGTTTTGATCTTGGAAATAAAAAAAAAAGCTATAATAAACTCCTCCTTATTAACCTCACTTGCTTCATCTTTATGGGAAAATATCAGACCTCCTGTCTTTTTGTAAAACTTCACAAGCAAGGTTAATAAGGAGTTAGACTTTTGGGTAAAAAAAAACTTCCATTACTTGCTGGCTCCAGTGCAGAACTCAAGAACCTGTTTTGGCTGATTTGAATACAACTTGGGGAAAATTATAACACATGAGCATGATTTTGGAGGTGTCTGGTTTCCATTTCCTTATTTACCTGGGGCTGATGCGTTTAGCCACCGTGATGATGTCACTAAGGCTGGCAGGGGCTTTTACCTTTGCTCCAGAACCCATCGTCATGGCAACAAGTTTCTCTGTCAGAGTATGGCAGATCTGTATGAATGCAATCAATATTTAGAAGAACCAATCAACAAAGAGCCATTTTAAAGTCTGATAGCTGTGAGATTTACTGCAGAGTAATCAGACTTTTGCGAAGTGGATAAATTACCTTCAGGATGGAAATGCAATGAGACACTAGACCACTGCGGATAGAGAAAGACAGACAATCAATGGGTTGATGAGAAGACGGTTGATAAGTGTGATATGCTGTTCTTGTGTATAATTATCATTATGATTGCAGAGAAGGACATGGTGAAGAGGCCGTACGAGGCATCTTCGATCCACTCCTCGTTCTCCAGGATGGCTTCGATGTGTGGGTTGGTGATGACCACGTCGTCCAGCTCCAACTCGGATGGCTCGCTCTGAGTCTCCATCGCGCCAATCAGATCCACTGTGGGTCTGAGTGGGGAAATGAGAAGTGAAAGTGACCCAACAGCTTTGTAGATTGGGTACTTAAACTTGAGGACTGCAAGAATTGTAGCACGGTAAATTTAGAATAATAAGAATATTGAATTAAATAGTGAACAGACAAACTTGAATAGTTCTGTGATGAGACACTCAGGAATATGGTTTCTCAGGAATAAAAGTTAAAATAATGTTCTGTAAGAGAACCTGGTCAAAGTTTTTGTATTTACTTGGACTCGAAGTGATGCAGAAGGTTGGGCCGATGGCAATAACGATGACGACACACAACCACCAGTGCCACAAAAGATGCCAGGAAAATGGTGGCCAACACGCCAATGGCCACAATAACCACAGTCTCCATAGTGATGTTTCAGATGCAGGGGATGCAATCAGAGGCTTTAACCAGATGTCTGGTGTTCATCTGAGGGAACAGGGGCCAAATTTCAAACTGTAAGATATGGGTTGCGTTAAATCGTTGATTTAGGTTGTGTATGAGTTGTCAAAATATTAAATGCATGTGGCTCTGGACCTTGTACAATATTTTGCATTTGTTTAGTTTCCCCTGCCTGCGTTATAAAGGTTGGCTAATATGGTTTTACCACATCGGAACCCAATAGGCCATTTGCAGGAATTGGTCACGTGTCAATTTTCCCCATAGCAACAAGCCCGTGGTGGGCAAGCTAACTCGACATTCCTTGGCAACCATAAGAGCTTGACTGGTGATGCAAAGCAATCCATTTCTATAATGGCCATTTTTACCTTTGCTACTGTCTTGTTTTTTTTTGTTTTTTTTTTACCTGAATTTTCGTGTGTACTGAGAAAAAGTTTGTGGTTTTAACTTCTGTCATAAATTAAAGTGAATCATTGGCCATAAGAGTTTTTGGACTCAAGTCGGTCGCCGCTGAAAGAAATTCACGTGCAAAATGGCAGATTTCTCAGGTATGTTTATAACTCATTTCTCCTTTTCTACCTTTTATCATTCACTTACTGTACTTTGCACCCTGTCCAGGTTTTTTGACCAGAAAATCTTGCACTTTCGGCGGCGACCAACTTGAGTCCAAAGAACTTTTACGGCCAATGATTCGCTTTAACTTACGACAGAAGTTAAAACCACAAACTTTTTCCAAGTGTACACACACATTCGGGTAAAAAAAAAAAAAAAAAACCAGTTGAAAAAATAAAAATTTATACGGTTTATTATACAGATAATATATATATTATACGGTTTATTATAGAAATGGATTGCTTTGCATCACCAGTCAAGCTCTTATGGTTGTCTAGGAATGTCAAGTTAACTTGCCCACCATGGGCTTGTTGCTATGGGGAAAATTGACACGTGATCAATTCCTGCAAATAGCCGACTCCTTTAAGAAGTACCAGGACACAAAGTGAAATGTCAGAGTCGGCCTTTAAGTGCACAAAAGTTCAAATGTTCAAAAATGGCACTCGAACCTTTAATGAAAAATCCCTTTGCGTAACAGTGGGATTGATTTGAGTGCACTTTCCATATATATATTGTGTGTGATTATATCTCAAGAGGTAGTCTGAATTTGCCTTACACGTGTACCGTATAAATCCAATAATTCATGAATTTACATACCAGTAACATCTTTAATAATTAAGTCTTTTTGGTCATTGAAATATTCCATAATGTGAATCCACCCCTGCTCTCTAATATCTGAGTGTGTGTGTGGGGGGGGGGAGCAGATGAGCATGTATTTACCAGGACCACACCTATTGAACCTTCTTTACCCATGAATAAGTTGATCATTAACTTCTCCTGCATTACCTCTTGTGCGTACAGACTTGAACACTCAGTACTGTACAGTGTGTTCTGTGATTTTATTGCACTCTATTTTTAAAAATAAACTTTTATTACTGTTCCTAAAGCCTAATCTTCTGAGCATGTTTAACATTTAGTCTCTAAGGGTGGGGGGCATTTCTGCACTTTACTGTTTTATAAGATCAGAGAATGATGTGAACTAGCAAAATACTTGCGTTCATAATTTATGTTCCAGTCTCGCATGATTTCATGTTCGTTATTTAAAACTTTAGAAGTACAAACCTGAATTTTATGTACAAAATTTCTCCTCAAATTCTCTGTCTTGAGGTTTGATGACAATTTTCAAATATAAGGACTTAACAAATTTATAGTAGTAAATTAATGATGTTGCTCACTTTCTCAGTTTTCTCATTTTGGAAGCATAAACAGAATTTTACACCATTCTGGACACATCTAATATTTCTTTAATTATTTATAACAAATGATGTGAAACAAAGTTTCACAGTGGCACCATTTATATTTTATATGTGCTGTGGAACTGAAATAAAATTATATTAATCACTCAGTGTGTTGACTATATAATTTTTTTTTTTTTTTAACTCCAAAAGTAAGATTTATTCCAGTCCTTTGTTAGCCATCATGCCTCTGTGATCTATCAGAAATGACTCTTAACGCTGATTATTCTCTGTTTCTGAATGCTGTAATTCTTAAAGTGCATATCCTGGACCAATTTCGTTTGTTTTTCATATATCAAAATGTCCCTTTACACACTCATCCAGAAGGGTAATTTTGCACAAGGCCATCTGTCTACAGCAGAAATAAAACGTGTCTGGAAAAATCCCAAGGGAGCCTGGAGCCAGATTCGTGACGTTACCTGCAGAAGCGTCAGCAGGCTGAGAGAGCTTGCACAGTTGCAGTGCACAGCCTGTATAGATTTTTCAATGAAATATGGAACTGTCACCTGAGCGCAATGTTACTTCACCTTTGGATGAAGAATATAATGTCAGAATTATTTCTTACCCTGGCAACAGTCAGCTTGTGAATTGCCGATTTCCTTGGTCTTTTTCTCAGCTCTGCTTGGTCCTCGGCTTCGAGGGCCTCAGTGGATGCAGCATTTTGCCTTCTGTCAGGGGAGACGAACACGGCTGGCTCCTTTGGTGACACCGACACAGATGGAGACGGTGTTGCTTCGGGCATTCTGACAGCTGGAACTGCGTCTTTTTTCAGATCAAGTTGCCTCACGAAGCCCATTTCCCACTGCAAATAGTTCTCAAAGTTGTTGGGCCTTGTGAAGTGAGCACCGCAAATAATGCTGTAGTCTGTAGCATGTCGCCAATTTTTCCGGGTGCCTCGCACGAAGCGCTCCCATTTCTCTCATTGTCCTGTCTTTTGGGAAACAATGAGTACTAATCCCATCAAGATTGGTGTTGCTACACCCTCCTACGATACATCTGTTAACCATTTTAATAATTACGTGATGACGTTGAAGAAATCTGCAGAAAACCACCAGGTCGTTTTCTCATAAACCAGCACTGATGTAGGATTCAGAGGGAGGCATCCCGCACGTGATGTCACGAAAATCAATGTTTCCCGGGAAATCCAAATGGCAAGTTTTTTCAGAGGCGGACCAATTCTCCTCAAATAGCTTGATTTTTCAACTGAATTTTTCTGGTATTGTGCAAGGTAAAAAAAATTGCACAAAATGCAAAATGTGACAGATATTTGACTGAAGTTTAATATAAAATAGAATTACATTGATCTTGCTCCTGAATTTACCCGTGATGCGCACTTTTAAATTGGATTTATTCAACTGGCAATTTCTTCGTGTCCAGGGTTGCCATATATATACATTTTGTTGTTGTTGATTTAATCTCATATCATAAATGGGCCATTTGCAGAAATTGGTCATGTGTCAATTTTCCCCATAGCAACAAGCCTGTGGTGGGCAAGCTAACTTGACATTCCTTGACAACCATAAGAGTTTGACTGGTGATGCGAAGCAATCCATTTCTATAATAGCTGTTTTTACCTTTTCTACTGTTTTTTTTTTTTTTTTAACCCGAATTTTCATGTGTACTTGGAAAAAGTTTGTGGTTTTAACTTCTGTCGTAAGTTAAAGCAAATCATTGGCCGTAAAAGTGGCTTTTTTTGACTCAAGTTGGTCACCGCCTAAAAAAAAAATTCACATGCGAAATGGTGGATTTCTCAGGTATGTTTATAACTTATTTCTCCTTTTATCATTCGCTTAATGTATGAAGATTCTTGCACATAAATATAGATACATCTGTAGCAGATAAGAAGCAGATTTAAAAAAAAAACTCTTACGGCCAATGATTCTCTCTAACTTACGACAGAAGTTAAAACCCCAAACTTTTTCCAAGTACACATGAAAATTCGGGTCAAAAAAGACAGTAGAAAAGGTAACAGCTATTATAGAAATGGACTGCTTCACATAGCCAGTCAAACTCTTATGGTTGTCAAGGAATGTCAAGTTAGCTTGCCCACCACGGGCTTGTTGCTATGGGGAAAATTGACATGTGACCAATTCCTGCAAATGGCCTATTCAGTGTAGTTTAAAAGGTGCAATTTCCCAAAGCTGTGATTTTTAGAAGTGATATGAAAAAATAAAGAAAGAGATCACGTCTTATCTTTTTCTTTCTATTTTTAGTTACGGTACAATGTAAAGGGGACATGGGGGACATGTTGGTTATATAATGTATTTATTTAGAATGACTTCTCCCCCCAAGTTATTAAAACCACTTTTGTTTAAAAAAAAAAAAATTCTTGTGCAGCTACAAATTTAGAATATGAAATTCAATTTGCCTTTTGTTCCAGAGTAGTCATTGTCTCTGTGGTGACTGGGGAAAATAATCAGTGATTGTGGTGCGGCCTGATGCAGCTCAGCACTATGCAGAGTTGAGGCCAATTTATGCTGACAACCCAGTCCTCGCAGATGGCGTCTGTGAAGCCCCCCCTTCGCAGACGCTCTGCGCGCACCTCCCAAAAATTGTGACCACTGCAGACAGCCTCGCAGACAGCGTCGCAGACGAGGGCTCTGATTGGTCCACTCTACATCCGCTGTACACGCACTTCCGCTTCCCTACTTTCCCGGTTTGGTTTGTTTTCATGACCGCCATTTTTAAAAACATGAGCGAAGATGAAGCAGCACGAAGAGCGGTTGATCGAGGAAGTGAGGAAGTACGTACATCTATACGACTCCAGTTCTAGTCATTATAAGTAACCGGAGGATAAACACTCCACTAACCACACTCACCAACTACTCCTAGCGACTTCGCGCCCCCTTGCGTTGTGGCAGTGAATAACATCGCGCACGCCTATTACTCCCCGCTCAACGATAAATTACAACTGTCTGCGAAAAGCTATCTGCGAAAAGCTATCTGCGAAAGCCTTGTTGCAAGAGCATGCAGAGGCCCTTACTGTTAGCATCACAGAGTTGATTAGATTTTCTCTATAACGGCTAGTGCCAAGGTGTTGTATCACAACTTTTTAACAATTTTTTATTGATGTAGTTATTTATTAAAGCGCAGCATTATTATTATTTTTTTTAAAATCAGCTTCTATGTAGATTTAATGTTTGTGGAACGTCTGAAAGTTCATTATTTCGTTTTGCTCAAGATGGCAAAATACCACTTTTTTTTCCCCTGATACACATGGCAAAAGTTTGAGTATGAGCTGATATCAATAACCATCAGATATATTTTTCTTTAAAAAAAAAAATGAAGCTTTAAAAAATTCATAATCAAGTACTTGTCGGGGCGGCACGGTGGTGTAGTGGTTAGCGCTATCTCCTCACATCAAGAAGGTCCTGGGTTCGAGCCCGTGGCCGGCGAGGGCCTTTCTGTGTGGAGCTTGCATGTTCTCCCCGTGTCCGCGTGGGTTTCCTCCGGGTGCTCTGGTTTCCCCCACAGTCCAAAGACATGCAGGTTAGGTTAACTGGTGACTCTAAATTGACCGTAGGTGTGAATGAGTGTGAGAACGGTGAGACTTGTCCAGGGTGTACCCTGCCTCTCGCCCATAGTCAGCTGGGATAGGCTCTAGCTTGCCTGCGACCCTGCACAGGATAAGTGGCTACAGATAATGGATGG
Organism: Neoarius graeffei; assembly: GCF_027579695.1. NCBI lineage: Eukaryota > Metazoa > Chordata > Actinopteri > Siluriformes > Ariidae > Neoarius > Neoarius graeffei. Next base: position 55,272,942 of record NC_083588.1, read on the forward strand.
ATGGAAGTACTTGTAGTATAAAATATATAGTATAAAGAAAAAGTATAATGTTAAGTATAATAAAAATCAAGTCTCTTTACATATATCAGGGTTTATTTGTTTACTGTCGTTATTCACTTTTACTCCGTTAGTTTTTATTTATTTATTGATCTTCCACTCAATACTGCCACTTTTGCACGGTTTTTATCTTTATTTATTACAAATCTTGTTTTTAGCACTATTAATGCACATTCACATGTACAAAGCACATATACAGAATATATATTTTATTACTTTATCTGTATATTGTATAGTTGGGTTTTTTAAGAAAATATATAATTCCTTTTTGCTGTACTTTTTTATTTTTTTTATTTTTTTTTTTTATAAATTTAATATAACCTTTCCCCTTCTTTCTGCATATCTAAACTTGCTGCTGTAACAATTATTTTCCCAGCTTGGGATCAATAAAGTAAATCCTATCCGTCTAAGTGTCTACAAATAAATTCTGGAACGACTAATTTTTCAAATTTGTTATAAGCTCAGGTTAATTTCTAATATTTAATAGGGATGGGTATCACGAAAATTTTTGTATCGCGATACATTGTGATACATGATCAGCGTATCGTGATACAGATCATGATATTTTAGTGTAAGAATAGCATTCCTTTCTTTAAGCAAAACAATTATGTAAGGAAACAAATGTGATCATTATTAAACAAATGTGATTTATGAACTATTTAACTAGTTACAAGTACTAGTAGTTTGCTAAATAGCCTGTGTGTAAAAGAAATTACAACGTAGTCAATCTACACAAATTTGAATCATAAAAAAATAATGTTAGACAAACACTGTAATGTTCGAGCATGGAGAGAAAAAACCTCAACACATCTGGCAGCTTTTTGTAAAGAATGGAAAAACACGAGTAAAAGGCAGTCACTTCCAGCCAGATATAAGATGGTCTAACGTCAATAATGTCCTACCCTCGGTAAAGTCAATTTCACACTTGGCTTCAGCATACTTGAGTTACTGATTTTATTATGATTTATATATTCTACCACATAATGAAATGCAATGTTGTGCTGTTTAAAACACCAACTTGTTTTAAGTTTTATTCCAGTTACCTATTGACGGTCAAATTAATTCAAGAAAATGGATCAATCAGATTAAAATAAGTAATTTATGCATACATGTGTTACTGTGATTAACAGATTGTGCTTGCAGTAAAACAAATTCCTTACCAATTCAGCATGTTGTAAGCTGCTTTTAACTTCATAAACTTGGGAATACATTTTGGGAACGACGACCTCTGAGAGAGTTTTTCTAGATGGCACTTGATACTGAGGCTCACATTCAGCCAGCATTTCCCTGAACTCCTTGGATTCCACCATGCTGTATGGCCTCGTGTCTTTCACGATGAATCTTGCTATTTTAGAAGTGATTCGCTGCACTTTTTCAGATGTACTCTGGTATTTCTTGGTACTAGAAAATGCATTATTTATAGTTTGTTGTTTTGGCACAGAATGTGAAATATGTAGAGTGCTCGTCTGTTGCACGGTCTGTTGTAATTGCATGGGGGTTTTGCTATTGACAGCGCTGCACGACGAAGCAGCCGAAACACTCGGATGATGGCGTCTCAAATGTGTCATTAGATCAGTTGTTCCCCCACTACACTTAACTATGGCTTTACAAATTTTGCACCCAGCAACATTTTCTTCGCTCCTGCTTTCCCCCTTCCAAATAATTAAGCCAAAGTGCTGCCAAACAGCAGCCTTTCCCTTTGGATTTTTCACAATGTTAAACTTGTAGTCATCGGCGCCGACGGAGGCTGTCATTTTGAAAGCTTGACCAAGCAACTATTTTTCGCATTCGAGCAAGGGATTCTGGAACCTTCAATTTATTTATTGTCTCAAAAACAATAAGTACGCTAGTGAATTATATTATTCAAGATTTATACATTAAAATAAAAAAACGAAAGCAGTTGATCAAATATTTTCAACATTTCCATGGTTAGACGAACTATTTACGGGAACTTGCAAAGATTCCCGACTGAACCAATATGTCAAAATCGTACCGCGATATGCATCTTTTTCAAGCTGAACCGTGATATTGGTATACCGATAACGCCACACACCACTAATATTTAAACCAACTTTTTTTTTTTAACACCTTTCCCCTTCTTTTTGCATATCTGATAACTTGCTGCTGTAACAATTTCCCAGCTTGGGATCAATAAAGTAAATTCTATCTATCTATCTATCTATCTATCTATCTATCTATCTATCTATCTATCTATCTATCTATCTATCTATCTAACAAATAAATTCTGAAATGACAAATTTTTCAAATTTGTTATAAGCTCAGGTCAATTTCTAATATTTAAACCAACATTTTTTTTTTTTTTTTGCGCTGCTGGTATCAACCCAGTACCAGTCCTGGGTATCATGCTGGTGCAATCTTACAGAAGTATTCATTCTCTCTGCAGCCTCTTTTTCTTTCGGTCTATTGAAGAGACCAACAAATAAAAATGACATCTTTGAAAAGTCCTTTGTCCTGAATAATAAAACGTCACAAAACATCGTTACAATTTGACCTCTGACCCTTACACCACTCTGAGTGTGGAGGCTTCTTAAAACCATGTCTTGTGCAACCTTGAATTACATACGTTATTTACCAGCTGGGAGGTATGTATTGTGAAATACTATGACCGAGGTCTTGAAAGTACTGAGCGAGGCCCTCTGGGCCGAGGTCAGTATTCAAGGCCGAGGTCGCGGTATTTCACCACACGGACCGACCTTAAGCTGGTAAATAATTTTTTTTTTCTTTACCAAATTCTAACAGAAAACGAGAGCGCCCGAAAGGGAAAACTGAGCCGAACCGCCATTTTGAATCCTCATTCACGGCTGTAATGCATATGACTTCCTCCTCGGTATACAAGTGCACTTCCATGGCAGGGAAAAAAATACATTTTGCCGCCTATGTAGTCCCCTATTTATACAAATAGGAGTCATTCAGGATTCAGCCATGTTTTTGCTTGGCGTTAGCAAGTTACAGGTTTTTAGCTTTCTCCTGAAATGTTTTCTTTTATTTCTTCTTCCTCAGGGTAGTAAAACTCCCTTTTGCTGTGAACACTGTTATCGCTATCCATGCTGTAAAATTAATGCTATTCTCCTGAGAAACGCTGGCAAAAATGTATAAGCTTTTTGATAATCATAAGCCTAGGTCACAACCGGACGTACGGTTTTTTGGCTGTGCGATTTTTGGCGTTTCCCAAATCGCTGCGGTTTTTTTTTTGTTCATGGAGAAAGATGCACGTTGGCTGTAAGTTTGTCTTGCAACCTGAAAAAAACATAAGCACCTGTAGAGTTTGTCTGACATGACAAAGAACCTCTGCGGCCAGTCTACGGCTCGAAAATCAGCACGTCACATGTGCGCCCTCCATGCATTTCTTGCGTTTTTTGCACGTAGACCGGCCGTAGGAGCACGTACGGCCGGTTGTGACCTAGGCTTTATAAATAAACTTGATTTAAAAAAAAAAAAGATAAATGTTGATGACAAAATGCTACCATGTTTGTTGTTGCGAACGAGCGAGTCGCCAGAGGTCTGTAACTGGGGTCGGTCCTGTAGGATAGGGACCCGCTCACCAGCCAATCAGAGCGCAGGATTTGGACCGTGAAAAAAATAAACTGTATTATTTGGAACAAATGATAATTTATTAAAAACTTACCTGAATCAGATTTATAAGCTGATTTGGGCCATAATTCAGAATAAGTGCACTGTTTAAAAAAAAAAAAAATACTGTTCTCTTTTTTTTTTTTTGGTGAATTTTTTTTTCAGGAATGCAGTGCTGGGTCAGTATAACCCATGTGCAGTTAATGCTGTTAATTACATTGTTATGCAAAACGTAGTGCACTTTGTGACAAACCCTTTAGTCAGTCAGGATGTGATTTAGGACACAGCCTTAGTCTGGGATAAACGCCATTACCTGCAGGCCCAGTCTGACCCAATCTGAGAGAAATTTCCTGCTAGTTGTAGATCATTTTATATCATCTGTTTAGTATGAATTAAAAGCTGTGTTTTAATGTAAAAAATGAGGGTTTTTTTTTAGTTAAGAAATAAAATTATGAAGCTCAAAATAACTTTTCCCTTCAGCTCCATATTCAGACTCATTGTTATCGTTTTCTCAGTTTTTAGACTGCAATCATTTCACATTAAACCACAACTTTCAGAAGGAATTATAGTACTTTAATACTGTAATAATGAAAGCTTTACCTGTGTTCCTCCATTTTTGACGCGTTTTTTTTTCTCTCTCTCTTTTCCTCACAAAAAAACAAAGCAGCTGCTCGGTGCGCGCGCGGAGCTGGAGACGGCGCGGAAAGCTCCAGAATGAGCGCGCGCGCCATGGAGAAGTCGGGTTGCCAGATTGCACTGATTTTGGTTTCCTAGCAATAGTTCACATATGCCCCTTTTCCACCAAAGCAGTTCCAGGGCTGGTTTGGGGCCAGTGCTTAGTTTGGAACCGGGTTTTCCGTTTCCACTGACAAAGAACTGACTCTCAGGCCAGGAAAACCGGTTCCAGGCTAGCACCAACTCTTTGCTGGGCCAGAGGAAAGAACCGCTTGCGTTAACGGGGGGCAGAGTTGTTAAGACCAACAACAATAGCAAGACCACGAAAGATCGCCATTTTTAAGCGATGAGAAGCAGCAGCTGTACAAATGCGAAGTCATCCAATATTGTAGTTGCTGCTGCTGTTGCTGCTTCTCCGTGTTGTTGCTTCGATGTTCGCGCCAAGGTTTATGCAAACACAGCGACGTAACTGACGTATACAGCGCCGTAATGACGTGGCTTCCCTTAGCACCCCGAGCTATGGAAAAGCAAACTGGTTCTCAGCTGGCTCGCAAGTTGAACGAGTTGTGAACCAGCACCAGCACTGGCCCCGAACCAGCCCTGGCACTGATTTGGTGGAAAAGGGGTATTTAAAGCATTATACACACAACCATATGGCCTCACTTTTTGTTTATAACAGAGGTGGACAAAATACCCAACTTCATTACTTCAGTCCAAGTACAGACCCAGGTGGTCAAATGTTACTCCGATACAAGTGAAAGTTCATTCTCATCTCATTAACTCTAGCCGCTTTATCCTGTTCTACAGGGTCGCAGGCAAGCTGGAGCCTATCCCAGCTGACTATGTGCGAGAGGCGGGGTACACCCTGGACAAGTTGCCAGGTCATCACAGGGCTGACACATATACCCCTTTTCCACCAAATCAATTCCAGGGCTGGTTCGGAGCCGGTGCTGGTTCACAACTCGTTCAACTTGCGAGCCAGCTGAGAACCAGTTTGCTTTTCCATAGCTCGCGGGACTAAGCGGAGCCACGTCATTACGTCGCTGCATACGTCATTATGTCGCTGTACACGTCAGTTACGTCGCTGTATACAGAAGTTACGGCGCTACGTTTGCATAAACCTTGGCATGAATATCAAAGCAAAAACAACACGAAAGAAGCAGCAGCGGCAACAACAACAATAATAAATTACTTCGCGTTTGTACAGCTGCTGCTTCTCGTCGCTTAAAAATGTCGATCTTTTGCGGTCTTGTTATTGTTGTTGGTCTTAACAACTCCGCCCCCCCGCTGACGTAAGCGGTTCTTTCCTCTGGCCCAGCAGAGAGTTGGTGCTAGCCTGGAACTGTGGTTTTTTTTTTTTTTTTTTCTCTCCCTCTGGCCCCAGAGCCGGTTCTTTGTCAGTGGAAACAGAAAACTCGGTTCCAAACTAAGCACTGGCCCCGAACCAGCCCTGGAACTGCTTTGGTGGAAAAGGGGCAATAGACACAGACTACCATTCACACTCTCATTCACACCTATGGTCAATTTAGAGTCACCAGTTAACCTAACCTGCATGTCTTTGGACTGTGGGGGGGGGAAACCGGAGGAAACCCACGCGGACACAGAGAATAGGCAAACTCTGCGCAGAAAGGCCCTCGTCGGCCACGGGGCTTGAACCCAGACCTTCTTGCTGTGAGGCGACAGCGCTAACCACTACACCACCGTGCCACCCACAAGTGAAAGTTGTCCAGTCAAATTTTTACTTAAAGTGCATATTCTGGACCCTTTACACACTCATCCAGAAGGGTAATTTTGCACAAGGCCATCTTTACAGCAGAGAAAAATAAAAACGCGTCTAGAAAAATCCCAAAGGAGTCTGGAGCCAGATTTGTGACGTTGCCTGCGGAAGCGCCAGTAGATTGTGCAGTTTCAGTGCACAGCCTGTGTAGACCAAATGCTCCCATTTCTCTCTCATTGTCTGGTCTTTTGGAAAATGAGGAGTACTAATCCCATCAAGATTGGTGTTGCTACACCCTCCTACAATACATCTGTTAACCATTTTAATAATTACGCGATAACGAAGAAATTTGCAGAAAACCACCAGGTCGTTTTCTCATAAGCAAACCAGCGCTGACGTAGGATTCAGAGGGAGGCGTCCCGCACATGACGTCACGAAAATCAATGTTTGCCGGAAAATTCAAATGCAAAGTTTTTTTTCAGAGGCGGACTGTAACACTTTGAGCGGATGGGTGGAGCACAGAAGTACAGCAGGCCAGAACTGAGTTTCCAAAACTCTTTATTTTTACACTTTTCAGTGCTATCACAATCTCCCAGCCACACATGGCTCTTTTCCACCAAATCAGTTCCAGGGCTGGTTCGGGGCCAGTGCTGGTGCTGGTTCACAACTCGTTCAACTTGCGAGCCAGCTGAGAACCAGTTTGCTTTTCCATCGCTCATGGTGCTAAGGGAAGCCATGTCATTACGTCGCCGTATACGTCAGTTACGTTGCTACGTTTGCATAAACCTTGGCGCGAATATCGAAGCAAAAACAACACGGAAGAAGCAGCAGCAACAACAATAATAATAATGGATGACTGTTTGTACAGCTGCGGCTTCTCGTCGCTTAAAAATGGCGATCTTTCACGGTCTTGTTGTTGTTGGTCTTAACAACTCCGCCCCCCCCCCGCTGACATAAGTGGTTCTTTCCTCTGGCCCAGCAGAGAGTTGGTACTAGCCTGGAACCCGTTTTTCTGGCCCTAGAGCCAGTTCTTTGTCAGTGGAAACAGAAAACCTGGTTCCAAACTAAGCACTGGCCCCAAACCAGCCCTGGAACTGCTTTGGTGGAAAAGGGGCAACAGACATGTGTGCGCGCGCGCATGCACGCACACATATCAGTCATCTGGTTGGGGAGAGAGCTCCCTTCCTCTGCGCTCTCTCTCCTTATATAGGGCGCGATCACTGGGGAAGACACAAAAACAGGTTAACTGACATCAGGTGCAGTGATTCTGCCACTTACTTTCCCTGACTCCGCCCTCTGGTCACAGACCAACGCTTGACCATGCCCCCGCTGCCACATACCCCCACCGCTCAACTCGGGCCAGGCAGCCATCCGGCCTGCAGCCGACTCCCCCCCTCAAATGGGAGAGGAAGTCCACCACGACCATCTGCGCCCCCGGCCTGTGGACCACCTTGAAGTTAAAGGGCTGGAGTGCCAGATACCAACGGGTGATCCGTGCGTTGGCATCCTTCATGTGGTGGAGCCACTGGAGGGGCGCGTGGTCCGAAAAGAGGGTGAAAGGGCGTCCCAGTAGGTAGTAGCGGAGGGCGAGGACCGCCCACTTGATGGCTAGGCACTCTTTCTCTATCGTGCTGTAGCGTCCCTCACGCACCGACAACTTTCTGCTGATGTACAGCATTGGGTGATCCTCCACCTCCTGGGACAGAACGGCCCCCAGCCCTCTGTCCGACGCGTCCGTCTGCAACATAAAGGGGAGTGAAAAGTCAGGGGAGTGTAACAGTGGCCCCCCCCACACAGTGCAGCCTTCACCTCAGAGAAAGCCCGCTGGCATTGCTCCATCCACTGGACCGGATCTGGTGCCCCCTTTTTAGTCAGATCAGTCAGCAGGCTGGTGACGTCTGAATAATTAGGTATAAACCTACGATAGTAGCCAGCCAGCCCCAGGAACTGTCTCACCCCTTTTTGGTCTTGGGCCTCGGGCAGGCTGCAATCGCTGCTGTCTTATTAATTTGGGGACGCACCTGCCCATTGCCCAAGTGGAAGCCCAGATACTGTACTTCCAATCGCACACTTCTTCAGGTTGGCTGTGAGACCTGCTCACCTCAGCAACCCAAGGATGGCCCTCAGGTGTTGCAGATGCTGTGGCCAGTTATTACTATAGATTATAATGTCGTCTAAGTATGCGGCCGCATAGGTGGCATGGGGGTGGAGGACCCTGTCCATAAGCCGCTGGAACGTAGCAGGTGCCCCAAACGGCCCAAAAGGAAGTGTGACAAATTGGTGTAAGCCAAACGGTGTGGAAAAGGCTGTTTTTTTTTTTTCTCTGGATAGTGGAGTCAAGGGGATCTGCCAATAACCCTTTGTCAAATCCAGTGTCGAATAAAAGCAAGCCATGCCTAGTCGATCCAGCAACTCGTCAATACGAGGCATTGGGTACGCATCGAATTTAGACACCGTGTTGACTTTTCTATAGTCCACACAGAACTGGACCGACCCGTCGGCCTTGGGAACCAAGACCACCGGGCTGCTCCAGTCACTGTGGGACTCCTCGACGATGCCCATGTCGAGCATGGCCTAGAGTTCTTCCCGAACCACCTTTTTCTTGTGTTTGGGCAGCCTGTAAGGGCGGCTGCACACTACCACCCCCGTCTCAATGTGGTGTTCTATGAGGCGGGTGCGGCCGGGCAGGGGCGAGAACACGTCCAAAAATTTGGTCTGCAACTGGGCAATCTCCGTGAGTTGGGTCAGGGAGAGGTGGTCTCCACAGGGGACCGGAGAGGTAAGCGATGTCAATGTTCCCTTTTGAACCAACAACACCAATGCCACGGGGACCTCCTCATTCCAAAGTTTGAGCAGATTGAGGTGGTAAGTCTGTAGCGCCCCACCCCTGTCCATTCGCCTCACCTCATAGTCGACGTCCCCGACTCGCTGTGTGACCTCAAAGGGTCCTTGCCACTTGGCGACCAAATTGGAGCTCGACGTAGGCAACAGTACGAGTACTTTTATCTCCCGGTGCAAACTCCCTAAGGCGCGTACTCCTGTCGTACAGGCGGATTTGCCATTCTTGGGCCTGCCACAAATTCTCTTGGGTTGTGTGTGTGTGGGTGGGTGGGTGGAGTTTTGCACGCAGATTGATAACATATTGAATTTCATTTTTGCTCGATGAAGGTCCCTCCTCCCAGTTTTCCCGCTGTGCATCTAGGATGCCATGCGGCTTATGCCCATATAATAATCCAAACGGGGAGAACCCCGTGGAGGCTTGTGGGACCTCTCGCACTACGAATAACAGGGGTTCGAGCCATTTATCCCAATTGCGTGTGTCCTCGCATACAAACTTTTTAAAATTATGTTCTTGAGGGTGCGATTGAACCGTTCGACTAAACCGTCCGTTTGTGAGTGATAAACGCTGGTGTGGATCAGCTTAATTCCCAGTAACCCATACAGTTCGCGCAGTGTGCGTGACATATAAACGAAGTGCCTTGATCAGTCCAAATCTCTTTGGGGATTCCGACTCAGGAGATGACGTGGAAGAGTGCTTCCGCAATACTACGTGCTGAGATATTGCGAAGAGGCACTGCTCCCAGGGATCACGTTGCATAGTCCACCAGAACTAAAAGCGATAACCTCGTGTTGACCGATCTAACGGCCCGACGAGATCCATCCCAATTCTTTCGAACAGGGTCTCGATTAATGGCAGAGGGCTCAAAGGCACTTTTGGAATGGCCGCTGGATTCACTAACTGGCATTCACGGCACGCCGTACACTACTTACGGACATCGTCGCGAATCCCTGGCCAATAGAACCGGGCCATTATTCGGGCTAGTGTCTTATCCTGCCCCAAGTGTCCGGCCATGGGATTAAAGTGAGCCACCTGGAATACCAATTCCTGGTGGCTCTTTGGGATCAAAAGTTGTGTGATCTGCTCCTTAGTCTGAGTGTCCTGTGTCACTCGGTATAATCTATCCTTCATAATGGAGAAATAGGGGAAGGATAGGGTGGCGTTTGGCTGGAGCATTTGACCATCGATTACTCTCACTTGGTCAAACGCATGCCGCAGAGTCTTGTCTCGCGACTGCTCTAACAGGAAATCCGAGAGGGACTCCCCAAGAGAGGGAGGAGGAGCCTGCTGCTCCTCACTCTGACGCGGTGATGACGTAGACAGCTCTGTGACAGCTGCTCCCACCAAAGCCACACCGGGACCTCCCCCTGCTGAACTATGGCAGGACCCACTCTTCACTAAATGAGTCATTAATTCCCAAAATCCCAGCCAATCAGTCCACAAAATTATCGAGTGGGAAAGGTGAGGATTAACCACCGCCTTTACACTAAATTTCTCCCCTCGAAATAGAATGTGGACCGACACTAAAGGGTAGTTGTGAACATCCCCGTGCACATACAACACCTTCACCAACTGTGCTCTCCCTAATGCCTCGTCTTGCACCAGGCTTTGGTGGATTGAGGTCTGATTACAGCCGGAATCCACCAAAGCCTGATACATATCCCCTTGGATACTCACCAGTATGCGATACGCTCTGGCCCAATTGAGGGCGGTCCCCGGCACATCGGGGATCCGGACCACCACGCCCACCTCCATCGCCGAGCACTGATGCTGGAGGTGCTCCGGCTCCCTGCAGCGCCAGCAAACCGGCTTGGGCGCTCTCTCTGCACCGGCGCTCTGGGGCTCACTCACCTGGGGGGGTGGGGAGAGACAGACACAGAAGTGGGAAACGGGAGGGCACCGCGGGTGCAGCGGGCCGGCTGGGGTGGAGCCGGCCCCCGCAGTGGGGGAACGGGGCGAGGATGAGGAACAGAAGGGGAGAGGGAGAGAGGAGGAGATCCGCTGTCCTGCCATTGGAACAGACGCCAAATGGTCCTCCGCCAACTCGATGGCTTGATCCAGCGACGCCGGGCGATGGCACTGGACCCACTCCGCGGTCCCTTCGGGAAGTCGAGCGATGAACTGCTCCAGTACCACCAGATCGATGATTCCCTCAGCGTTGCTGTTGTCAGCCCTCAGCCACCGCCGGCAGGCGTCCCGGAGTTGCTGGCCAAACGCGAACAGCCGGCCGACCTCCTCTAGGCGTAGAGCGCGGAAGCGCTGGCGTTGTTGTTCTGGGGTGCACCCCACACGCTGGAGGACGGCCCGGCGCAGGTCTGCGTAGACCAGCCGGCTGTCGGCAGGGAGCTGTAGCGCGGCCAGCTGCGCCTCGCCCGTTAGCAGGGGGAGGAGGCATGCCACGCGCTGTTCCACTGGCCAGCCCCAGGCCTCTGCTGCTTGCTCGAAGAGCGCGAGGAAGGCCTCGGGGTCATCGTACGGGCCCATCTTTGTTAGGGTGAGGTGGGGATGGCCCGTGGCGGTGGACCCTGCCGACTTGAGGTGCCGGAATGCCTGACGATCTTCCTGTTGCGCCAGCACCAGGACCTCGAACCTTTTGCTCCTGCTCCTTTCGGAGGGCGACCAGCGCCTGGTGCTGGCTCTGTTGGGCCATGGCGAGGGCATGGATCAGGTCCGCGAAGGGGGAGGACTCCATGGGGTTGTTCTCCTCTGTGCTCTGGTCCTGGGTTTCAGCACCACTGTAACACTTGGAGCGGGTAGGTGGAGCACAGAAGTACGCCAGGCCAGAACTGAGTTTCCAAAACTCTTTATTATTACACTTTTCAGTGCTATATCAATCTCCCAGCCACACAGACACGCGCGTGCACACACATCATTCGCCTGGTTGGGGAGAGTGCCCTCCCTCCCCTCCCCTCCCCTCCCCTCCCCTGAATTTTTCTGGTACTGCGCAAGGTAAAAAAAAATTATAGAGAATGCAGAATGTTACAGATATTTGATCAAAGTTTAACATAAAATAGGAGAATTACATTGATCTTGCTCCTGAATTTACCTGTGATATGCACTTTCAGTTAAAGTACTTGCTGGAGGGGGGCGGCACGGTGGTGTAGTGGTTAGCGCTGTCGCCTCACAGCAAGAAGGTCCGGGTTCGAGCCCCGTGGCTGACGAGGGCCTTTCTGTGCAGAGTTTGCATGTTGTCCGCGTGGGTTTCCTCCGGGTGCTCCGGTTTCCCCCCCAGTCCCAAAGACATGCAGGTTAGGTTAACTGGTGACTCTAAATTGACCGTAGGTGTGAATGTGAGTGTGAATGGTTGTCTGTGTCAGCCCTGTGATGACCTGGCAATTTGTCCAGGGTGTACCCCGCCTTTCGCCCGTAGTCAGCTGGGATAGGCTCCAGCTTGCCTGCGACCCTGTAGAACAGGATACAGCTGCTAGAGATAATGAGATGAGATATTAAACTGCAAAATAATAAAAAATCATGTGTCTTACCAGATATAAAGTGTCGAAAGCAAACACGGTCATTGTCGGTTGGTTCACACTTGTCATGCTTAATTGCTGTGATCCAAAGCTTTCAGCGAGCTTCTGGTTCTTTTGGAATACGGTAAAAGCTCTTGGGATCATTCTTGTCAAATCTGCATGTGCAGCACACAACACAACACTACCATAATTAATTAATGACCCGATAACTCCGATTGGCCATTTATAAATGGCCTCTTCCCAACCAAAACATCACGTGACCATTTTGTGACGTCACGGCAAATGCTCCCATTAAAAATACTTAAGTATTAAAAATACATTTTCTGTCAACACATCATTGTATTATTGCCACAATGCTTACAAAACCTAATGCCATTACCAAAGACAGAAATGTGAATTCACAAAATGAACGTATGCTGTGCCATCATGGTGGTTTAATGTTAAGCTAGCTTGTCAGTGAAACTCCACCTGACATGCTAGCAAATTCTTTTCAAACTCAAAATCATATTGGGTAGCTAACGCTACGAGAAAAACATTTCTGCCTTGTTTATTTGGCAAGATTATGCTAAAACATATATTTCTGAAAGGACTTCAGATAAGTTATTCATGTTAGCGTAACTCCATTTTTACATGCTAACTAAGTGTCCAAATTAACTAGCTGTGTGTTAATGTTAGCCGTGGACAAGGCTACGACAACTTGGTGGGCAAATCCATAGAAAGTCATTTGACTAACCAGACTGCATAGCTATTGCAACATTACAGTTAGCTCCAAAAGCACAGACAACTTCGTTGTAAGCTTTCTCTTGGAATAAAAAGTTTGTATACCTCAATATGCTTCTGCAGGTCGGACGGTGAGTTTTTGAAAGCCATGATGTGGTTCATTTTCGTCAAACAAAACAAACATTTTAAAACAAAATGGATCTTTAATCCTTTCAGAAAACTGAAACATGGGTTCATTGGCCATGAGTGCGTGCATTCCCCAGAAGAACTGCCTCCTTCCATTCTGCCATCAACTGATCGTGTTTAAATAACGCTGTTGAGAAATCACTGATCTTGATTTTATACAGTCTATGGACGTGACGTGACCCTAGTGATTACTGATAGTGTCTCAGTGTCATCTGCGAAAAACCAATCACATTTGAGAAAAGAAAAAACATCAACTTTCAAAGCCGCTTCATAGTAACAAGGACCTTGATAGAAATGTAGTGGAGTGAAAAGTACGATATTTGCCTTTCAAATGTAGTGAAGTTAAAGTAATAAGTTTAAAAAAATACTTAAGTAAAGTACAGATACTCAAAAAGTGTACTTAAGTACAGAACTCCGTTACTGTCCACCTCTGGTTTATAAATGCCTTGAGACCTCAAGAATGGCACAGGAATAGTTTTAAGCGTTAACAATAAATCTAATAGTGATTTTTACGATTAAAGTAATTTAATATAGATAGTGGTCTGAGTGAATGACTTGAGTGAATGACAGCAGGAAGTCTATCGGTCTCATCGCCATTTCCGCTATACTAAAACACAGAGCTGACTGCAACTCCGATAATCCATCTTGAGCTAATTTATCGCCATGCCACGTAGATGTGTTGCTGGCGGGTGCAGCAACACTACAGAAGGTGGATTTATCTTACTTTTGCGGCCCAAGAATGTTCAAACTGCAAAGATTTGGACGCGTTTTGTGAGAAGTTCACAGGCACATTGGGTACCTACGAAGTGGTCTCTCCTCTGCTCTGCACATTTTACTGAAGACTCGTACGAGACCTCTGATCTGTTGAGGAGCGTTGGCTATAAGCCCGTATTGAAAGAGGGTGCAGTACCAACAATTAAAGGAAAAGAAAACTACAAGGAAAGGAAAGTATTTATATTTTTTTAAGGAAAGTGAGTTCAGTTGCACCAGTCCTCCCGGAATGAGCTGAGGGTAGTTGCTAAAACCCAGGATGGAACGGGACAGGACATATCACTCGGGCAGTGACCTCCCTGCAGTTGTTGCTAAAATCGGTGACGTGATGTTCCATCCCAGGTTTTAGTCATTGCCTGAGCCCAGCAGTAATGGTGGAATACACTATTTTACCCATAGCTGAGGGTCTGTTCGTGGGCATCAGGGCATGGCCACACACTGGTGGGCCTGGCATGCCGCACGTCTGGGGGCAGACCACCTATAATATATTACAAAAATAAATAAATGCAACAATGCCAGTGAATGAGTGGAGCAGCCGTCTTATTTCTAAACTGGATATTGCTGCCATTTCGTCCTTACGTGGAAGAAGTGAATGAACGGAGAACTGAACAAACAACTGAAAGTCAGATTGTTTCAAAAACAATCGGACACAAGCTCGGCCTTCAAGAAGCGAGAACGCAGATGGGTAAGCTCCGACTCTCATTTGGATATAAAACAAAAATAACGTTGTTTACCTGCATGTAGATTAATACATGTAACTTGTATTGTGTGTTTAAGTTACTGGTATAAGATTATTTAATTTGCTTCAGAATGTGATTCTCAGTTCATTTGATTATTTAATTAGCCTTTTACGTTTTATCAGTGAAAATGCATGCATGTACATGTATCTTGCATAAGTTATAACACCCATCCTGTTTTAATGAGAGTCAATCCACAATCAGTGAAGTCAAATCAGTCTTAGTTGAGCAAGTTGGTAACGGTATTTCTTACTTTCAGCATAATTTTTTTTTTTTTTTATATGACTTTGGTCTATAGCTGTAAAAGGCCTCGGCCTTAAAACCGGTTACTGCTGTGACGTCACGCACTCGGCTGGCTGGCTCAGCGGGGCAGCTCGAATGCCAACTTTGCAGTCGATTTTAACTCTCAAAATATATATATATATTTTATTCCCATTTATGCAGCATACAAGAGTCAAGGGTGGAGATACTATCCACTCAAATTTATTTAAAAATAAAGGTTCTGCATATCTGCTTTAAAGCTAGGATAAGCATTTTATTTTAAAAGCATCTTTTTAATTTTCTTTACATCCTGACAAATGAATAAATCAAATGCTCTTAAATTAAAAAGAAAAAAAAATCTGTCCTTGGTGGCAGTCCCAGGGCTGTAAAAAGCCCATAATATATAATTGTCTGAGTATGGAGGCTTGCAACTTTTTTTTTTGTATGTGGCTGGGTAAAGGACCTCAGTATCAAGTCGCTGCCCAATGAATCCTGTATTGTTTTTGCCTGTGGAAGTATGTGGGTTTTTTTTTTTAAGCTTTTCATTTGCATCTTTACAATGAAGCGCTCCAAATTGAAGTGTAAATAAACAAACAACAGTTTGCTTGATTCTCACTTGTGTTGGCTCTGATCTCTCAGGTAAATCATTCACAAAGATCATCAGAAACCCCTTTAAAGTTCATGGGGAACCCTGAAGAAACTTTTCAGTTTCACGGTTTGATCGATTCGAACAACGTAAGCGTAAAGCATTTTTCATGCGAGCAATGCACCTTCTCCGTACAAACGCTTTGTCAACTGAGCTTTGGTAGACCACCAGCTAAAGTTTTGAATAACTAATGAGGCAGATGTGACGTCACGTGAAACACAACAATAGACATCACTTCTGGTAGCGGTCTGCCTCATTATGTATTCAGAGTTCCAGCTGAAGGTCAGGCAACATATTTGTTTACAGTCGCTTTGCAGTAGTTTCTTGTGTTTCGCCTCCAAATATGCCAGATTGTTGCTCTGTATTTGGATGTTCAAACTGAGAAAGACGAACGGTATTTTCGGAAAAGAAGTTGTGCACAAGGGTGAAAGAGTGAAAATTTTCAAAAAGGCGCTGTGAAAAATGGCTTGCAAACCTTTCACTGCGTTCGAAAGGAATCGAGAGTCCACATGCTTGTGTTTGCAGCGATCATTTTGTTAAAAGTACGCACATCAATTTTATGTATCTAAAAATGTTAAACGAGTTTTCTGATGTTTCAGATGTTGTAAAACAAACCATTGATGAAACTAGTTTGTAGGTCGGTCTTGATTGAAACTCGATTGTTTACGTATCTTTTCAGGTTGTCCAATGAGGGCAATTCATAAGTCTGAGCTACATTTGAAATGTCAAAATAAAATGCAAGTTATCTGTGAATCCAAAAAAGAAATCAAATCAAATATCATTTGCAAAAATGCCTACAGCAGCTCCAACTCGAATCACATACTACATTTTGACTTGCGTTACTTACCCTTGCAAAAATAAGCCGATTATTGTCCCTTAGAAGTCTTATTCCAATGTCATGAACCCAGCCACACATGGAAAAAGTTATTGGCTTCAAGATTTTTGAAAGCTTTCGTTTAATGTCCGGAAACTGTATGTTTGGAAAGTTGTTGAAATCGCTTGAAAAGTCCATCTTTTTTAAGCTGTAGGGGTCAGAGGTGGGTAGTAACGTGCTACATTTACTCCGTTACATTTACTTGAGTAACTTTTTGGATGAATTGTACTTGTAAGAGTAGTTTTAATGCAGCATACTTTTTACTTTTACTTTAGTATATTTGTGAAGAAGAAGCGGTACTTTTACTCCGTTACATTTGGCTATATTCTGCTCATTACTTGCTACTTTATTTTTATTGATCCGTGCAATGCGTGGTCTGTTTGTTTTGTCGAGACTTCCAGCAGAGGCTCTGTCATGTGACAGCATCTCACCGATCAAATGGAGCAGCCAGAGCCATAGTGGGAGGAGCTATGATTTAACTCCGTTTCGCCAATCAAACAGAGCCAAGCCGCCGCGCGCGCCCGCGCACACAATTTCCGCGGCAAGACCAGTCCAGGTGGAAAAGAGCACGGAAGTAGAAGAAAAATGGCAGAGACAGCGGCCAGCGTTTCTCATCAAGCTGAAGAGGCACACCCCTGGCCACACATACAAACCATGTTCACTCTCCAAACAACAAAAAATAATAGTTATGTTATGCGGTGTCACATGTGTCTCCCCAAACCAGTGGCCGTTTCAGCTTATAAAAACTCGACGTCGAATTTGAGGAAACACATTGCGGTAAGTAGGCTGTGTGCTTTTGGCTGTCTTCGTAGGCAGACGTTAGCCCTGTTGTAACATCATAAATAACTGTAAAATACATTGTTTTGTGGAAATGTATTGACGCACTGCGGCCTCAGACGGCAAGATAACACACACCAGAGAACCAAGAAATAAAACTACAAAAAAAATCTTCCTAACAATCACTTTTTATTGATGTGAAACCAAAAAATACTCATGAAAATAAGGTTGCTCGCCTAATGTCAGCTCCTCAATAGCGTTACAGTTGTACACGGCTCTGGTCAAAAACTGGGAATGGAAGACTGGTGAAAACTTACTAAATAACAAAACGCATAACATATCGTTTGTGAAATCTCCATTTTTCGAGCTACTGTATTTGTTGTGGATTAGAGGGATTTGTGAAGACTTTAGGTGTTTTTTTTTTTCTTCTGTGAGATTTGTTTTATTTGTCTACAAGTGTTTGTTCACAAAAGGAAGGGCATTAGCTTGTTAGCTTGACCGCTTGCTAGCAATCCCCACCACCACCCAGCCAAGCTGGGCACTGGCAGCTAGTTAGCAACCTTTTTGCTTGTTACTTCCATTTGCTAACTCCTCTGCGAGATGGAGCCAGTAAACAACTTTTTGGGAGATGAAAGGATTAACATCGTTGATCGCATCTTACAGGATTATTTCCAGTCTTTTTCGTACGAGGAGATATTACGTGTGATGTTCAGCTGCTGTTAAAGCTGAACAGTCACTTCACGGAGTGACTGTTCAGCTGCTGTTAAAGCTGAACAGTCACTTCACGGAGTGACTGTTCAGCTGCTGTTAAAGCTGAACAGTCACTTCACGGAGTGACTGTTCAGCTGCTGTTAAAGCTGAACAGTCACTTCACGGAGTGACTGTTCAGCTGCTGTTAAAGCTGAACAGTCACTTCACGGAGTGAACATGCACGCGCACACACACACAGTGTTATGGTTTATGTGCAGACTGCCTTTTTCTTTTTCTTTGTAACCTCTACCCATTGTTTTGTTACTTTGTAAAGATTTAATTAATTAATATTTAATTTATTATTGTTTTCACCTGTTCACGGCTAAAAGGTCACAGCTTCACAGTCAAAATTGAGAGCCAGCTGCTGTTAAAGCTGAACAGTCACTTCACGGAGTGAACATACACACCCACAGTGTTATGGTTTATGTGCAGACTGCCTTGAGCTTCTTGTTATTGTTAATACACAGAACTACACACACACAGTTTGTGTGAAATATATATGAAATCTCTGCCTGTTATGACATCCTGATCAATAAACAAAGTTACTCAGTACTTGAGTAGTTTTTTCACTTAGTATTTTTTACTCTTACTCAAGTAATTAATTGGACGACTACTTTTTACTTTTACTTGAGTAATATTATCCTAAAGTAACAATACTCTTACTTGAGTACAATTTTTGGCTACTCTACGTACTTGGCTTGGATGCTATCTTTGATTGTTGCCCGTCACTTGGAAACTGGAAGTGAACCAGGAGGCAAAAAGTCACGTGATTGCAAACAAAGACTATACATACAGTACCTTCCCACATGTGCGCACACTTCCTGTGTACTCACTGCATGCTACTAGAGTCTTTCACAAGGCTGGGCAGTTATATTGCAGACACACTGGTAAAGCTAGCGAGCTAGTCAACAGCTGTGAGTTGTATGCTCGTTGCTTATGTTCATGATGACAATGTTGGGTGTTTTCTTCCATGTGAAATGAGACATGAGGTAGTTGGATATGACCTGTTACACTTCCCCTACACCCCTCCCCCAGTTCTCTCTCTTGTGCATTTGTCCACCAGCAGTAGTCAGGCGGTGCGCATTCATGTGTTTTTGAAAGAGTGGCTGAAGGGAAAGGGAGGGATTTTGGTTGGATACTTTCAAAATCTAGCTTACTCTTACTGGTTTCTCCAAAATTACCTACCCTAGCATTATACAAGGTGTAATGAAAAGGTTCTTAGACTGCTCCTCTTGTGAACGGAAGAAGCACAGCAAGGTCATGTGCATGCAGCAGGAGCAAGCAGCAACTCTCATGAGTCAGTAGGCCGCATGATCTGTGTTGCGTGTGTGCATTTGCACATTTTGTGATTGGTAACAGAGATGCTTGAAATGCTTCAGCAAGCCTACAGCAATGAAACAACGAGCTTTCGCATGGCACTTGCACTTCAAAAGAGGCAAGACGTTCTGTCCGTCTTGAGCACAGATGCCACTCAAATCACCTCGTTGCTTCATTGCCGTACTTCTAGCGTGTCCGTTACTGATTCCCTGCATTTGACAGAATTTGTTTGCTCTCTGGTCCATAGTAAAATCACAAATGCACACCTTCACATTGTCTCAAAAACGCATGTAACACAAGTCCCAATGTTGACAGCCTGACGTCATGGGACATACTGACTCCTGAGAGTTACTGCTCACTCCTGCTGCACACGCATGACCTTATTGTGCTCCATTCATTCAGAAGAGGAACAGTCCAGGAACCTTTTGATCATACCTCGTATATATCAAAACAGCAATATTTTAATATATTCATTATATTGTAATATTAATAAATTGCTGCTTGCATCAAAAAATGTCAAGGCTGTGTATGTGTGTCCTACATCTACACAATACATGAAATGTAAAAGGCTGTAACACTAACCCTAACTCATTCAAACGCAGTGTTCAATATTGTTTTAAGAACTTTGCAATACACTGACTTAAGTTAGTCTTTCTTCGGTTTCTTCTTTTTTGACTGATACAACATCTTCGCAAACTTGTATGAATGAAATGAATGTAACTAATAGCCAGACAACCTCTGCATGTTAGACAAACTCTGTGGTCTGTGGAAGCACTTACCAAGAACAAAACGTTTTACAAAGTGGGGGAGCATTCACTTGAGTTGCATAGCATGCATCAGCCTACATTTCTGATCATCATAGTTGTCAGACACATTTCAGACGTTTTTATCTTGAATGTCAATGGAGTAGTAAACCATCCTGGGCCTTTCACCAGGCCTGGGTCTGAAATCAACTTCTCTGGTTTCCCTTACACAATGAGTCCGTGGAAAGCAGTGGATTTTATTAGCAAATAAATAGCAAAACACCAGCACCATTGCATTTAAGTACTCAAAACTTAGGGTTTCAAATGGATCAGAAACTGCATTAGTTGGAAAATCTTCCAGTAATATTCATAACCATGCACATCGCTAATATCCAATTGGCTTTATGCATGTAAATACAAACCTTGTTGGATACCATGTCCTTAAAATTACAGCAGTGGTTTAATAACTGACGAAACGGTAGAATTTATAAATGTTTCGTTTTTAAACCCACCAAAATTTCCCATCCACTGAGGGACATTTTTGTACAATCCAACCAAGAAGTTAAAACCCTCACTCTGGCAACACTGAACTCCTTATCAGCAGAAGTGTTGTCAGTCTCTGGCAGGTGATAAAGTAGGTCGGACTGAATTTCATATGGAAGGCCTGAATTGTCAGAACGACTACAATTTGATTGCTGCATACATTAAAATAAAAAGTCCACAAATAATGCTACCATGACCACGATTTAAAGTTGTAAATATACATGTGGATAGTGCACTAAGCCCAGCTTAGCTTGGGAACTGTATTCACTTTAATATCAAATAACAAACTGATATTTAACAGTTATTCCATGAAATCGAGTCATACATGAGTTGATGGCCGACGAGGTGCTATACGTGCCTCGTCGGCTATAAGCCATGTATGACCAGATTGAGTGGAAGAGCTGTTCTATCCACATTCACTGGATTTTGAGAAATGGAGAAATTTTACCATTTTTTGCAAATTCGATAAATAAAAACTATACAAAATGTCCAACAAAATAATTTCTGCTTAGGCGGACTTCTTAAAAACCTATCGATGGCTGCACGAATTGACTAGCTTTTTTTTTTTTAAAGAAAGTCCCGTCTTGCTGTCATGTCAAGGTATAGAATAGCTTTAGACGTTTATTTAATTCTTCCTTGGACATTTCAGTTCTGTAATTTTCAAACAACTTTGAGCTTTTGAACCAGTCTAAAAAAATTCAACAAATTTTAATGCTTAAACATGAAGAATGTAAACAAACTGGCAAAATGACAGGAGCAATTTGTGAAAAATGCGCAAATAATTCTTGAAAAAAAAAAGTTCGTACCATCAAATATTTCCATGTTTTGTTGCTTTTTTTGGAGTTTTGTTTTCAATTTTTTATTTCCTCCTCGGTTGGTTCAGCAAAATGCTCTGCCATTTTGTTTTTCTCTACTCGTGGTATATGAGCTGATAGCTTAGTAGTAGAGTAGCCAATCAGAGCATGCAACTGCTCATATCCAGTGAATAGAATAAGATTAGTTATTTTAACATTTGAAGCAAGATGGTTTGTTTTCCTAGTCAGTGTTGAAGCTGATGACGCTGACCATCTTCTACATCCCATTTATGTGGACTCGGTTTCAAGCTCGAATGCTGATTTGGTCAAAAGGCACCCAGGATACTTTTCCTCACTTCAAGACAAGAAATTTGGGAGAAGTTAGCAGACAAATGAACAGAAGTTCCACACAGTTTCTTGAGGGTTGAGTGGGAAACCCCCCCCCCCCCCCCCCATGACTTACTTCATATTTTCTATCCTACACATGGGGGGAAATTGACTTACAGTAAATTGACTTGCTTCACATTTTCTATCCTACACACGGGGGGAAACGGTCAAATCTAGAACCTTTTGGGAGAACCTCTGAAATTTTGATGTAGAACCCTATAATAAAGGAATTTTGCTATCAAAAAAGTTTTCAAACTAAAACACTTTTAAGAAGCTATGAGCCTTTTAACTATACAAAAGTTACTGAAGATCCCTTGAAGAACCTTTTTGTCTGGAGTCTGTCACCAACTTTTACTTTTTAACTCATAACCTTACAATATTTACCAAGTTAAAAATCTGTAAACCATCTGATTATATCATTCTCCTTTACAGACAATGCAAATGTAATAACATACTTGATATTATAATATAATTGCGTGGCGGCTCGGTGGTGTAGTGGTTAGCGCTGTTGCCTCACAGCAAGAAGGTCCGGGTTCGAGCCCCGTGGCCGGTGAGGGCCTTTCTGTGTGGAGTTTGCATGTTCTCCCCGTGTCTGCGTGGGTTTCCCCCACAGTCCAAAGACATGCAGGTTAGGTTAACTGGTGACTCTAAGGCCCTGTTTACATTATTTCGAATCAGCGGATCATCAGATTAACGTTTTTAAAACGATTCGCATACACACAATTTCTGTGCCCGCAACAAAACCGTTCCCCGTGCACACAGCAACGCCAATACACGGATACGCTAATCACATGACTAATTAGACGGCACGTCACATGATCCCAGTGCATATCGGGCATGCGCAAGTCACTCACCACTTGCAAGCACATAGTGTGTGAGAGATTGAGTGAGTGAGAGAGAGAGTGAGCAAGAGTGTGAGAGAGAGAGAGAGAGAGAAAGAGAGAGCAAGCGAGTGAGAGTGTGAGAGAGAGTGAGAGAGCATAAGAATCAAAATTTGAAGTTCTTTATGGAAATCAGGGACGCCGTGTCATTGGGACTAAAGAGAAGGTTTTTCAGCAGTCGCATCACATGACCAACGTGGCATGACCAACGTGGCATGACCAACGCCAGCGAATCAGGAAGGTGGATGTCACAGTGACGTTGTCCAATGACGACATCAGCTAGAGCTCAGCACTGCGTATCCTCGTTCCTCAATGTCTACACAGCACCGGATCAGATACGTACTGGGTTGAATACATGGGCCCTGGCGGATTCGAACTGTTCTACCTGTGGAGTCGTTTCCCGGCGTTTTAATGTGCACGGACAGTGCATCCGCAATGACAACGATACGGATACGGTCTAATGTAAACACCACCTAAATTGACCGTAGGTGTGAATGTGAGTGTGAATGGTTGTCTGTGTCTCTGTGTCAGCCCTGTGATGACCTGGTGACTTGTCCAGGGTGTACCCTGCCTTTCGCCCGTAGTCAGCTGGGATAGGCTCCAGCTTGCCTGCGACCCTGTAGAACAGGATAAAGCGGCTAGAGATAATGAGATGAGATAATTGCACTCATGTCTACCTTTGATGCAGATGTGACTTTGTAAAAATAACTTTTTTGCACATAATTCTAAAAGACATGTTTGGTAGAAAAACAAGACAGCTTATCACCCACTGGTCTTGACTTGGTCTCATCCCCTCAAAGTCTTGGTCTCGGTCATGACTTGGTCTTGGTTTACCAGTCTCCATTTGACACACATGGCCTTCCATAATTTTACCACCATTTACAGACACTTTGTACCACCAGGGGTCAGGATTGAGCCAGTAATGCATTTTGACCGACTGTGAGATTTACTAAGGCCCCCCCCCCCCCCCCCCCCCCAAAAAAAAAAAAAAAAAAAATTAAATTTACAGGCTGTAGGTCAGTTCCATAGAGATTTTATGACTGGACACACCAGACGAATTTGTGAATCATTGCCCAAAATGAGCCATCAACTGTGGTCTAATGGTGCTGTCAGACCAAGGCTTTGGAATGGTTTTAAAGCTTTTTAACTTCAGGCTGCAGCAGTCATTTTAAATGGACAATTTAGGGATCATTTCCTTTAAAGATTTAAATCCAGTCTGAAGTCCACATTACAGCCACTATAAATATACAGTCAGTGAAAGCTGAATACGAAACATGTGAAATATGACGACAACTAATGACATTAAAAAAAAAAATCTATTTAAGGGTCCCATAGGGTTCAAACTGTTTGAGAAGCAAAGTACATACTATATCAGACCTCGTTTTAATCTTTTAAATATATTTTACTTTTAATTAAGGTGCATTTGACACAAGTGAGAGACACAGTGGGATGGAATGTTACAAAATAAACCATAAAATGAACACACAGGGAAATTACAAAATCCAAGCTGATGTGACTCATAACAGTGGTGTTGGCTGATACATGGGTTTCCAGTGCAGGTTGACACAAAATAGAAGTTTTTTTTTTCTTTTTCTCAAAAATTTAACAAAACCCAATTGTGAATGGTTTGCGTTTCCAGTGAATGATGTTATATGATTAAAACTATGATTTCTCCTCTTGTGAGAGTCATTACAATTAACATGGTGACGGATCTCAAAGATCTGATTAGTGTTGGCACGGTGATTGCATCCATGTAGCTTACAAGAAATGGATTTCCATTTCACCTCATCTCATTATGTCTAGCCGCTTTATCCTGTTCTACAGGGTCGCAGGCAAGCTGGAGCCTATCCCAGCTGACTACAGGCGAAAGGCGGGGTACACCCTGGACAAGTCGCCAGGTCATCACAGGGCTGACACAGAGACACAGACAACCTTTCACACTCGCATTCACACCTACTGTCAATTTAGAGTCACCAGTTAACCTAACCTGCATGTCTTTGGACTGTGGGGGAAACCAGAGCACCCGGAGGAAACCCACGCGGACACGGGGAGAACATGCAAACTCTGCACAGAAAGGCCCTCACCAGCCACGGGGCTCAAACCCGGACCTTCTTGCAGTGAGGCGACAGCGCTAACCACTACACCACCGTGCCGCCAGGATTTCCATTGCAATTTTGTGAAATATTCCTTTGAATCTTTTGGAAAAACCGCCTCATGTGAGCATATAAATGTGTGATTTGAGGTTTTTTTTTTTTTTTTTAAATTCACATTTCCATTACTCTTTTGTTTTTCCTTTTAGCTCGCAATTTCAAACTGCGCAGTAAGTAGGTAAATGGAAACCTGCTGAATGTTAACACTCTTTAGAAATGCATACTGTGGCACCAGTATCTCATCACATCAACCACCTTTCCTTTATACAAAACTGGGTTAATTTCATGGATGGTTGGAAAAATGTAGCCCCCCCCGGAGGGCATTATACTGTGTTAATAGCATTTCAAAAGCTATCAAGTTGGCACATATGATATCAATCAGAAGTTTGGAGACGCACCTTCTAATTCAATTAATTAAGACACTTCATGTCAAAGTAATGATGACTGTCATTTCTCTTTACTTAGCTGACTTTTGCACAGTACTGTATATTCATTTTTACTCTTGAAGGGTGCCAATAATTCTAAACCTGCCTGCATGTTCACTCAACCTGTAGGTTATCTGCTTTCCATGATGACTCGGGTCAATATAAATATCATTTTTTATTACAGTGTTAAAAAAAAAGCAATAAACCACAAAATGGAGTGAACTTTGCTGCCGAGATGGGATTCAGGTTTGGTCTCCGATATATCACTGAATGCAAATGGTAGACAGGAAGAACTGCACGTTCATGCTCCCTGGTTGGCTGTGTGATTTATTATTCATTCAAGCATTTTTGTAGATATAAATCCAAAATATTAGACCCATGACACTGTCTGTCACCTCTGTTCAGCAAACTGGGTGCAAGCTCCGTGGTTAATCTTCTGTACTAGTGACTGAAGTTGAGATGGAATCCTTTGACTGCCAGAAAGCTGCTGCTGGGGTTTTGCGCAAGACCCTTAATTCCCAATGCCTCGGTGCTGTGGTTGGATTGTATTTTGCTGCTTATGTGTAAACCTCTTGGGACCAAAGGATCTGGAAAGACTTTTTGATGCTAAAAAAAGTGGTCAGTTTTTATTAAACCTTTCAATTTCCTTCTCATTTTTAAACCTGGAATGGCCTCGTTTCGTTGGACAGCTTCTTTCTAAAAAAATAAATAAGTGATTAAAAAAATGCATGAAGATAGATATGCAAAATTTTCGTCCAGTAGATTGATACCATTTCAGGTGGGGTGGGGTTCTCCCCCATAATGACCAATATTAGATATTCATAATTTTTTTTTTTTGGCAGAGTATATGCATACGTGTGTGTGTGTGTGTGAGAGAGAGAGAGTGAGTGTGAGATGTGGAGAGGAAGTCTGGGAGGCTTTCCTGAAGGGACTTTGGCCTCTATTACAGCATCAGGACGCAGGTGTGATGAATCCACAGGGAAAATGTGTTTGAGAGTGGTTGTGGTTTGTGTGCATGTTTTCGAGCTCATAAATGCACGTATGTGATGCACAGGTTATGTTGGGTATAAATAAAGGAATCTCTCTTTCTCTGTTTCGTTTTGAATAGAGACAGAGATGGTCACGGTCACACATGCAGAGGAAGGGTGCAGGTAAGATGTAATGGGTGATGCAAAAAATATGAAATTCTTTTTGAGAGGATAAAATAGAACTATTGATTTTTTTTCTCCTCTAGTGGAATGGAAAAATGTTCATTTTTTGGCTATGTTTTTCATTGTTTTGAGACTCCTAAATTAAAAAAAAAAAACACAGCTTTTTCCAACTAATAAAACTCTCTATCCTAATGTTCAATATCCATCCATCCATCCATTATCTGTAGGGTGGCACGGTGGTGTAGTGGTTAGCGCTGTCGCCTCACAGCAAGAAGGTCTGGGTTCGAGCCCCGTGGCCGGCGAGGGCCTTTGTGTGGAGTTTGCATGTTCTCCCCGTGTCCGCGTGGGTTTCCTCCGGGTGCTCCGGTTTCCCCCACAGTCCAGAGACATGCAGGTTAGGTTAACTGGTGACTCTAAATTGACCGTAGGTGTGAATGTGAGTGTGAATGGTTGTCTGTGTCTATGTGTCAGCCCTGTGATGACCTGGCGACTTGTCCAGGGTGTACCCCGCCTTTCACCCGTAGTCAGCTGGGATAGGCTCCAGCTTGCCTGCGACCCTGTAGAACAGGATAAAGCAGCTAGAGATGATGAGATGAGATTATCTCTAGCCGCCTATCCTGTACAGGATCGCAGGTAAGCTGGAGCCTATCCTAGCTGACTATGGACGAGAGGCGGGGTACACCCTGGACAAGTCACCAGGTCATCACAGGGCTGACGCACAGAGACAACCAACCATTCACAGCTACAGTCAATTTTAGAGCCACCAATTAGCTTAACCTGCATGTCTTTGGACTGGAGGAAACCCACACAGACGGGGAGAACATGCAAACTCCACACAGAAAGGCCCTCCTCAGCCACTGGGCTCAAACCCAGGACCTTCTTGCTGTGAGGTGACAGTGCTAACCACTACACCACCGTACCGCCCTGATATTTAATATTCCATTTTAATTCTAAAATGACACCATTTGTACTCACCTTTTATGAAATTATAACTCTGCACTCTTAAAACCTAATGTAGGCTGTTAGAACTTGAATTATCCCTTATTTGTTCCTTCCTTCCTTCCTTCCTTCCTTATTTAGGTGTAGATTTTACCGTAAGCACCTTTTATAAGGTAACAGAGAAGTATGATTTGGACTACTGTAGATTGAATATTATTCTATCATTTTTATGTCAAACATAATTGATTGATCGATCTATTAATTTCATATCCTGGTTCTAGACATTTGCTATGTTTTAAATATAATAACTTCTAAGCATTGTGATTAGATAAACTGCATATTGTAGATGATTTATAAAGGGAAAATGACTTGAATGCTGTCACATGCATGCTAACAGCAGGACACAACATGGCGCTGTTTAAATGCTGTTGGCATCCGATGTGAAAACGTCCTATGAATATCTATTGAACCATTATCTGTAACTGCTTTTCCTGTGCAGGATCGCGGGCCTATGAATATCTAAGATTAAAAAAAAAAAAAAAGATGAGGCATTCAGGAATTTAGGGAAAGCTGTTAATTTATTCAATTGTGAAAATGGTTTAGTTGTGATAAACGTTCTTATATTACTGCTTGGTAAACAACTTTTTGTGTGTAACCAGCCGAAACGACATTTGACAAATATAATACCTGCCTTTCATTCATTATTATAATTTGGGTGCAAGTGATTTTTAGGTTCAGTAAATCAGGATACGGGGTGAAGTTAACAAATGTACTGTGCAAAAATCTTGGCACTTTTTTTGGAAAAAAATGTTTGTATCTGTGCAGCATATTACATAAGAAACCACTTTCAGATTAAAAAAGAAAACATAATGAAGGCTGCTGGGTTTTGGTGCAAAATGAAGTGTGACACACAGTGTCCCGAAGAACTGTGGCTGGTTCTGCAAGATGCTCAGTAAAACCTACAGCTCGTTTCCTTATAAAACTCCACTCATTGTACTTGAGTGAGTCTGTCTGTCTGTCTGTCTGTCTGTCTGTCTGTCTATCTATCTATCTATCTATAAGCAAGATAATCTCACACCAAATATTGACTTGGTTTAATTTATTATGGCTTACTGTTGTTTATAGTATTTTATTTTTTTATGTTGAAACATTTAATTTCATGGGCAGCACGGTGGTTTAGTGGTTAGCTCTGTCGCCTCACAGCAAGAAGGTCTGGGTTCGAGCCCCATGCCCGGCGAGGGCCTTTTTGTGCGGAGTTTGCATGTTCTCCCCGTGTCCGCGTGGGTTTCCTCCGGGTGCTCCGGTTTTCCCCACAGTCCAAAGACATGCAGGTTAGGTTAACTGGTGACTCTAAATTGAGCGTAGGTGTGAATGTGAGTGTGAATGGTTGTCTGTGTCTATGTGTCAGCCCTGTGATGACCTGGCGACTTGTCCAGGGTGTACCCCGCCTTTCGCCCGTAGTCAGCTGGGATAGGTTCCAGCTTGCCTGCGACCCTGTAAGAACAGGATAAAGCGGCTAGAGATAACGAGATGAGATGAGATAACGAGATGAGATGAGATTTAATTGAATTATTTTTATGGCATTTTTTGTCTACAGCATTTCTTTACATGTGCCTAAGACTTTTGCACAGTACGTAGTTAATTTATGTACACCACTCTGTATGTTAGACTGGTATACAGTGGTGCTTGAAAGTTTGTGAACCCTTTAGAATTTTCTATATTTCTCCATAAATATGACCTAAAACATCAGATTTTCACACAAGTCCTAAAAGTAGATAAAGAGAACCCAGTTAAACAAATGAGACGAAAAATATTATACTTGGTCATTTATTTACTGAGGAAAATGATCCAATATTACATATCTGTGAGTGGCAAAAGTATGTGAACCTCTAGGATTAGCAGTTAATTTGAAGGTGAAATTAGAGTCAGGTGTTTTCAATCAATGGGATGACAATCAGGTGTGAGTGGGCACCCTGTTTTATTTAAAGAACAGGGATCTATCAAAGTCTGATCTTCACAACACATGTTTGTGGAAGTGTATCATGGCACGAACAAAGGAGATTTCTGAGGACCTCAGAAAAAGTGTTGTTGATGCTCATCAGGGTGGAAAAGGTTACAAAACCATCTGTAAAGAGTGTGGACTCCACCAATCCACAGTCAGACAGATTGTGTACAAATGGAGGAAATTCAAGACCATTGTTACCCTCCCCAGGAGTGGTCGGCCAACAAACATCACTCCAAGAGCAAGGAGTGTAATAGTCAGCGAGGTCACAAAGGACCCCAGGGTAACTTCTAAGCAACTGAAAGCCTCTCTCACATTGGCTAATGTTCATGAGACCACCATCAGGAGAACACTGAACAACAATGGTGTGCATGGCAGGGTTGCAAGGAGAAAGCCACTGCTCTCCAAAAAGAACATTTCTGCTCATCTGCAGTTTGCTAAAGATCATGTGGACAAGCCAGAAGGCTATTGGAAAAATGTTTTGTGGACGGATGAGACCAAAACAGAACTTTTTGGTTTAAATGAGAAGCGTTATGTTTGGAGAAAGGAAAACACTGCATTCCAGCATAAGAGCCTTATTCCATCTGTGAAACATGGTGGTGGTAGTATCATGGTTTGGGTCTGATTTGCTGCATCTGGGCCAGGATGGCTTGCCATCATTGATGGAACAATGAATTCTGAATTATACCAGCGAATTCTAAAGGAAAAGGTCAGGACATCTGTCCATGAACTGAATCTCAAGAGAAGGTGGGTCATGCAGCAAGACAATGACCCTAAGCACACAAGTCATTCTTTCTACCAAAGAATGGTTAAAGAATAATAAAGTTAATGTTTTGGGATGGCCAAGTCAAAGTCCTGACCTTTAATCCAATCGAAACGTTGTGGAAGGACCTGAAGCGAGCAGTTCATGTGAGGAAACCCACCAACATCCCAGAGTTGAAGCTGTTCTGTACGGAGGAATGGGCTAAAATTCCTCCAAGCTGATTTCCAGGACTGATCAACAGTTACCAGAAACGTTTAGTTGCAGTTATTGCTGCACAAGGGGGTCACACCAGATACTGAAAGCAAAGGTTCACATACTTTTGCCACTCACAGATATGTAATATTGGATCATTTTCTTCAATAAATAAATGACCAAGTATAATATTTTTGTCTCATTTGTTTAACTGGGTTCTCTTTATCTACTTTTAGATCTTGTGTAAAAATCTGATGATGTTTTAGGTCATATTTATGCAGAAATATAGAAAATTCTAAAGGGTTCACAAACTTTCAAGCACCACTGTAAATATCCCAAAATGCATGGCACGCTTTTTGAAATTTTGCTCATTTGTATCCTTCATAGACCCTGAGCCATTTTTAGATATTAAGAATTGACTGTAAAGAGCAACAAAGAGTCCTTAATCAAATCTACATTTAAAACTGCATCAGGCTCCTGAGTGAAATTTCAAATCCCAATGTTGGCAAGAGCCAAGAGAGCCCAATTGGCTGTGCCCTTTCAATCCTTATCTCTGTCAATCACAAGGACACTAGCCCATCATGGGCATCTGTGAGCTCATGTATGTGGAAGAGGGCAGATAGCACTTTCTTCTGAGTGCCCTACACTGCTCTGAATAGGAGTTTGAAAGGATGCAGTTGGCAGGCTTCAAATGTCTTGCAGGAAGCATGTGTTCACCTTCATCCTCCTCAGTTGGTAGCTGTTGTATAATAGACAATTTGGCGAGCGGGCTGGTGGATGGGAATTGGCAGGTGGGAAGAAAATGGAGGCATCATTTCCCTTAAGTATACTGTTGGGCTGTGTTTTAGAAGGAAATCAGCTGGTCCTTCCCCCCCCAAAAAAAAAAAACATCTAGGAGAAACTGCTTCAATAGTTCTGGTGCTGTAGATATTTTTTAATATCTTTCATGCCCACTCCTCCCATAACTGCTGCCAAACACGCATCCTCTGAACAGGTTTGAAATCCTCTCAGGTGTAATATTAAATATCCTTCTTGCAATATACCTGGTATAATTTCAGAGCAGTCCTGGAGAACAAGAGGATCATGACTACACTTTTTAAAATGTGTTTTTCTTTCATTTTTCTTGTGTTTTGGATTACTGTGTTATTGTAGTATACACAGTATTTCACTACTGGAATTTTTAGATATTGTAAAGTATGGGCATTTTCTCTGTTTTGCACTGGCCCTACTTTTGGTATCAGACCAACCTGACCACCTCCACTTGTAGAAAGGTGTTTTTTAAATGGATTTTTTGGATGGATGGCACAGTAGTTAGTGTATGTGTCCATGTGATAGAATGGTGATCCAGCTAGTGTTCCTAGAGGCTCCAAGATCCTGACCAGTGGGCAAAAAATGGTTACTGGAGATGAGCGAATGAATAAGTTATGTGGATAGTAAAGGGTTCTTAAGGTGATGATACACGGGGCAACTTTTTGGGCAATGTTGCCAGCAACGGGCAACCAAGTGAGACACAGGGCAACTAATTACGGCAACAGACACTTGGTAGCAACCAATCAGATAAGCACAAATTTATTGCCAAGGAGACAGACAGCGCAAAGATGGACACAAACATTTGCAGCTGTCGCTTTTGCCTTGGCTTCAGTCTTTTATTTCGCTCAAAATAAAAAGCATAATGTTCAAATTTTTCACAATAGGACTTACTATTCATAACTTGTTGCTCATCAGTGACCTGTTGATGGAGCTCCTGAAAGCCTTTTTCTTTTTTTTAGATCCCAAAGTTTGTACTGTTTCACCCTCGGGTTCCACAAGTAGTCGTGCTCTGTATGTTAATTAGATCAGACAGTAAGTTAGACGATCTCTGTTACAACTCTCAAAAAAACAAAAACAAACCATGAGCTGCCCATGACTTTTAACTTAACACAGTAAATAATAATAATAATTTATATAGCGCCTTTCTCCATACCCAAGGTCACTTTACAATTATAAGGGAGGGGAAAGGGGGGAGTCCACCAAATAAAGGTCAGGATGTCATTCCAATGGCATAGCAACCATAGTCCCACCAAAAGGTGCACGAAAACAAGTCCCACCCCGCCTGCACAGGTGCCACGATGTGGCTGGGCAACACCGCCCAGAGCACTGCGCCATGGAACCACAAAGCAAGCACAGAAGCACTGCCACGCAGAGTGCCGGTATGTCCCAAACTGCCTGCACAGCCGCTGCGACACCACTGAGCAACATCGCTCAGAACACCGTGCCAAGCACTAAAGCACCGCCACGCAGAGCGCTGGACAACTCGTCTCATCTCATTATCTCTAGCCGCTTTATCCTGTTCTACAGGGTCGCAGGCAAGCTGGAGCCTATCCCAGCTGACTATGGGCGAAAGGTGGGGTACACCCTGGACAAGTCGCCAGGTCATCACAGGGCTGACACATAGACACAGACAACCATTCACACTCACATTCACACCTACGATCAATTTAGAGTCACCAGTTAACCTAACCTGCATGTCTTTGGACTGTGGGGGAAACCGGAGCACCCGGAGGAAACCCACACGGACATGGGGAGAACATGCAAACTCCACACAAAGACCCTCGCCGGCCGCTGGGCTCGAACCCAGAACTTTCTTGCCGTGAGGGGACAGTGCTAGCCACTCCACCACCGTGCTGTCCCTCTTGGTTCCAGTGAAGGGAAATTCTAATGCTACAGCAGACAAACTCCGCACAGAAAGGCCCTCGCCAGCCACGGGGCTCGAACCCAGACCTTCTTGCTGTGAGGCGACAGCGCTAACCACTCCACCACCGTGCCGCCTCGTGCTGGACAACTATGATGTTAAAATGAGCAACAAGTTCACTGCAGCCCATAGCGAAGAGCGCAGACATCACCCATGGTGAGCCAAGGCCTGGAGGGAACCAACGCCCAAAACTGGGTCTGGAGCTACACCACAACCGGCGGACAAAACAGTCAAATTAAAAACAAACCTCAAACTACACAAACACAAAAAAGAAAAACAAAAGATAAAATAAAAAGCACAAGAGAGCTAATGTTATTCCTACATAGCTAGTGATAACTTTCAGCTAACTATGTTAGCCAAAACCAATGCTTGTTAGCTAGTTAGCTAAATTCCATTCAACCACTATGGAGCGGTGGTTTGCTAACAGCAGTTTACACTTGGCTGAAAAAAATTTATATCTTAATTACAGTCTGAGCACATAAATAGATATCTGTTGGTTTTCTAAGCATTTGATGAGGTAAATTCACCACTTTGGGTTTACACAGAACAACTTAAGTTGTGTCTCTTTTTCTTCCCTTCACTGCTGGAGACGCCGCCATCTTTGTTGAAAATTTCAGAAGCTGTCAGGTGGTCATGTGATTCGCCGCTAGCACTCTGATTGGATGATCTTTAAAAGTTGCCCGAAATGATCAAAATCATTCAGATAGAAATGACGTTGCCCAATCTCAATGGGAAAGTGTCGAAGCGCAACTGCCCAGCAACATTTTCCAAAAAGTTGTCCTGTGCATCATCACCTTTTAGATTCCTACAAGGGTTCTACTTATTACTTTCCCTGATAAGGAAGCACCACACAGAACATTTCCAGGTTTCCTCAGGGTTCACTTTCTTTTCTGGGTGTATACATGTGCTTAATTAACTGAGGTGAAGCAATTAAAATAGTACAACTCCCATATATAGTTCATATTTTACCCATCCTACAGATATACAGTTGCTTGCAAAAGTCTGCACACCCCTCAGGACAAAATGAAGATGCCTATACAGTATGCTTCACTTCATAGCTATAACACAGGCATATATTTACCAGGTTTTTGGGAGGGTGAGATATACTTGAATACAGCAATGGGTGGTGTGATTAGAACCCACTGAGACATGAAGGCAATTTGGGAAGCTGTGCAGAAAAAAGAAAGCGGTACGTCTGCGTGTTATGTGAAGACCTGGCGGAGTCTGAAATGCCATCCACCAGATGGATGATTGCAAGATTATTGTGGAGAAAAGCTGCTCGCTCTTTTCTTTTTATTCCCCAGTGGTTTTGCGGATGCATGCATCACAACCATACATGACTGGAATATCTTTTTCTGCTATTGTCAAGCTTCTTTCTTTCTCTCTCTCTCTCTCTCTCTCTCTCTCTCTCACTTTTTTTCCCTTTTACAATCCTGCCTTTCTTAGGTTCTCTACAGGACTCTGCATGTAAATCGTTAATGAAACACCTTCTACATGTGGGAATACCTCTACAGTGTTTTGTGTGTGTACAGTAGGATTTGTGAGGACATCTTTGTGAAAGTGCAGACTGGAGTAGATCTTTAATGGAAATTTTGAAGAGTCATTTTGTACAGAGAAGTCTTTTTGATGGAACTTGGCTAAGTATGAAATATAAGACTTGGGGACATGCTGTTGTAGGAAATTAAACAACAAAATATAGGAGTAGTGTGATTTGTGCTCTTATGCAAAGTTACTGTTCTTACCAGAGATGGACAGTAACGAAGTACATTTACTTGAGTACTGTACTTAAGTATACTTTTTTTGCATATCTGTACTTATATTGATTATTTTTTTGGAAACTTATGACTTCTGAAAAACAAATATCGTACATTTCACTCCACTACATTTCTATCAAGGTCCCCATTACTTGTTACTCTGAAGCAGCTTTGAAAGTACATGTTTTTTTCTTTTCTTTTCTAAAACATGATTGTTTTTTACACAGGTGATACTGAGACAGTCCATTAGTAATCACGTCACATCGTGTCCATAGATTGTACAAAATCAAGTTTAGTGATTTCTCAGCAGCATTATTTGAACACGATCAGTTGATGGCAGAATAGAAGGAGGTGGTTCTTCTGGAGAATGCACGCACTCATGGCCATACCAAGAACCCATGTTTCAGTTTTCTGAAAGGATTAAAGATTCGTTTCATTTTAAATGTTGGCTTTGTTTGCCTAAAACCGAACCACATCATGGCCTACAAAAACTCAACATCCGACCTGCGGAAGCATATTGAGGTCTGTAAACGTTTTGTTCCAAGAGAAAGCTTGCATTGAAGCTGTCTGTACTTTTAGAGCTAGCGATAACGTTGCAATAGCTATACAGTCTGGTTAGTCAAATGACTTTCTATGGATTTGCCCACCAAGTTGCCATCGCCTTGTCCACGGCTAACGTTAACACATAGCTAGTTAACTTGGACACTGTTAGTTAGCATGTAAAAATGGAGTTATGCTAACGTGAATAACGTTAACTTATCTGAAGTCCTTTCAGAAATATCTCATCTCATTTTCTCTAGCCGCTTTATCCTGTTCTACAGGGTCGCAGGCAAGCTGGAGCCTATCCCAGCTGACTACGGGCAAAAGGCGGGGTACACCCTGGACAAGTCGCCAGGTCATCACAGGGCTGACACATAGACACAGACAACCATTCACACTCACATTCACACCTACGCTCAATTTAGAGTCACCAGTTAACCTAACCTGCATGTCTTTGGACTGTGGGGGAAACTGGAGCACCCGGAGGAAACCCACGCGGACACGGGGAGAACATGCAAACTCCACACAGAAAGGCCCTCGCCGGCCACGGGGCTCGAACCCGGACCTTCTTGCTGTGAGGCGACAGTGCTAACCACTACGCCACCGTGCCGCCCCCTTTCAGAAATATGTTTTAGCATAATCTTGCTAAATAAACAATGTAGAAATTGGTGTTTTAAAGGTGTTTATTCTACAGGTTCTACAAGCTAGTCAGTAAATCCAGTAGGTTGCTTGAGAGGCATTAGGTTTTGTAAGCGTTGTGGCAATAATACAGCAATGTGTTGACAGAATGTACTTTTAATACTTAAGTATTTTTAAAAGCAAGTACTTTAACTTAAGTACAAACTTGACTGTGCCACTTTCACTTGTATTGCAGTAACATTTGACCAAGCAGTATCTGTACTTTGACTTAAATTGGGTACTTTGTCCACCTCTGGTTCTTACCCTTAAGTAGATTATTTTCAATTTTGAAATGTATTAACAAACACATTTTTATCCATTTATAGTAACATTTATTGTTGTGGAACTTCCTCGGTATTATTATGACTTACTTTTTTAATAGTTATAAGCAGTCATTCCTTCACTAGCCTCCCCTGTTTGTCTGTCTTGAAGTTAAGAAAACAAAAATTGCAGTGTATCACGTGGCCAGCAAACAGAGTCGATAACCAAGTGCATAAAAACTGGACTGAAAAGGGCACGCACATTCGACATGCCTGACAAATTATCACAGCTCTGATAAAGTCCTCTGGCGCCACTCGAGCCGTGCTTTTATGTTCTGACATGCTTGTTACATTTTGTTGATTTGCTGCATGTTTTGTGGTTTGTTTACTTGCAGAGTCGGGAGACCTGAGGCATCTCTTTGATTGTTAAAACCCGAACCGCTTCAGATCCTTCCAGAGCCGAAGAATGAAGAACACAGACACACAGGAGGTTAAGTGTAGAGAGAGAAAAAGAGTCGGGCAGATGCAGACGCAGATGGATTGAAAAAGGAGAGGGAAAGAATGAAAGAAAGCAAGAGAAGAAGCTTTTAGAAATCTATGTGAAACATTTCGATCTGTCTGGTCCTGGTGTGTCCTGCTGTGTGTAATTTTCACACGTCTGAGACGATCAAATCAAACGGACTGCCGTGGGGCCTGATGCGAAAAAGGGTTTTAGGGAATGTTTTAAGGGAAATTAAAATGCAGCATTTTTTTTTTTTTTGGACCAAGAACATTATAATAAATCTTGTCCTTAATTTACCATCTGCCTCTCTTACTACTTACACAAACACACACACTCTGGTTAAATAGTCTATTGTTATGGAGGATGTCTTTGCTTTGATAAAACTCAGACGGCTGCTTGTATTTTGTACTCAGCTTTGGTACATTCTGCTCCCTCATTATCGCTTATTTTCCTAATGTTTGTTTCGCATAAAAGATGATGTTCAGACTCTCACTCTAAATATTCACCCCCTCCATTATTACTGTTGAGTAACAGAATCAGCATGTTGTGTTCCTTTAAGAAATTAAATCTCCCAACTCCACCAGGTAGTAA
Organism: Neoarius graeffei; assembly: GCF_027579695.1. Classification (NCBI taxonomy): domain Eukaryota; kingdom Metazoa; phylum Chordata; class Actinopteri; order Siluriformes; family Ariidae; genus Neoarius; species Neoarius graeffei. The sequence continues at coordinate 55,310,356 of NC_083588.1, forward strand.
TAAGACAAAATTGCTTCCAGTCATTTAAGGCAGCATTTATTAATACAGAAGCAGTCGCTGGTTGTATTGCTGTTTTTCACTTGTTCCTAGTTTTTTAAAATTAGTTATCACGATTAAGGTTAAGACCTAATCGCGTAATTATTTCGGCAGAGCTTAGATGTGATGCAAGTTTTAAAAATGGACCAAAAGAAAACAGCTTTAACTCTGAAGTGACAGATGGATAGGTTTAAAATTTCAAAAGATTAATATGAAACGATGATAGAATTTCCACTTTCATTTCCTGTTATTTATATCTAGCTGTTTTTAAAAACAAAAACTTAGAACATGGTGTCTTTTTTTGCCTGAACCCACTCATATGTCAAAAATATTGGAACACATCGAGACAATGATTGATTGAGTGGGCGGCGTGGTGGTTATCACTGTCACCTCACAGCAAGAAGGTTCTGGGTTTGAGCCCAGTGGCCGACAGGGGCCTTTCGGTGTGGAGTTTGCGTGTTCTCCCTGTGTTTGCATGGGTTTCCCCCACAGTCCAAAGACATGCAGTTAGGTTAACTGACTACTCTAAATTTCCTATAGGTGTGAATGGTTGTTTCCCAAGCCTGGAAATGGGAGGATTGTGGCAGGAAGGGCATCTGGCTAAAACTATGCTCCAATTAATATGACCTGTAGATCAACAGGGTCAATATGAACCCCAACCTGGCAACAGTGCTGGACAAGGAAGATGATGAGGATGTGACTGATTGATTGATTGATTGATTAAATAATTAATAGCTCTGAATGTTTACTCTTGGTCTGAGACCTGGATTGCGCCTGTGAAGACTGCATCTTTATTGTCAGAAAGGATAAACCAACATGAAGACCAGAGAGCTGCCCATGGGAGAAAAGCAAGCAATTTTGACTCTGGGTAAAGATTTAAAATCAGTTCTTGCCATTGCACAAGCATTTTTTCCATCCATCCATCCATTATCTGTAGCCACTTATCCTGTTCTACAGGGTCTCAGGCAAGCTGGAGTCTATCCCAGCTGACTATGGGCGAGACGTGGGGTACAAGCATTTTTTATCTGGGAAAAAGAAAAAAAAACACATATATTAATGACCAAATATCGATACAGGTCAGCCAAGAAAAATGGCAGCAGCTGATGACAGAAATGTTGTAAGAGCTGTGAAAAAACCCCAAAACAACAAATTGTCAGATGATTTGTCAGATACAGAACTGCATAAATCTCCCAACTCCACCAGGTAGTAATAAGACAAAATTGCTTCCAGTCATTTAAGGCAGCATTTATTAATACAGAAGCAGTCGCTGGTTGTATTGCTGTTTTTCACTTGTTCCTAGTTTTTTAAAATTAGTTATCACGATTAAGGTTAAGACCTAATCGCGTAATTATTTCGGCAGAGCTTAGATGTGATGTAAGTTTTAAAAATGGACCAAAAGAAAATAGCTTTAACTCTGAAGTGACAGATGGATAGGTTTAAAATTTCAAAAGATTAATATGAAATGATAGAATTTCCACTTTCATTTCCTGTTATTTATATCTAGCTGTGTTTTTCAAAACAAAAACTTAGAACATGGTGTCTTTTCTGCCTGAACCCACTCATATGTCAAAAATATTGGAACACATTAAGCCGATGATTGATTGATTGATTGATTGGGCGGCGTGGTGGTTATCACTGTCACCTCACAGCAAGAAGGTTCTGGGTTTGAGCCCAGTGGCCGACGGGGGCCTTTCGGTGTGGAGTTTGCATGTTCTCCCTGTGTTTGCATGGGTTTCCCCCACAGTCCAAAGACATGCAGTTAGGTTAACTGACTACTCTAAATTTCCCATAGGTGTGAATGGTTGTTTCCCAAGCCTGGAAATGGGAGGGTTGTGGCAGGAAGGGCATCTGGCTAAAACTATGCTCCAATTAATATGACCTGTAGATCAACAGGGTCAATATGAACCCCAACCTGGCAACAGTGCTGGACAAGGAAGAAGATGAGGATGTGACTGATTGATTGATTGACTGATTAAATAATTAATAGCTCTGAATGTTTACTCTTGGTCTGAGACCTGGATTGCACCTGTGAAGACTGCATCTTTATTGTCAGAAAGGATAAACCAACATGAAGACCAGAGAGCTGCCCATGGGAGAAAAGCAAGCAATTTTGACTCTGGGTAAAGATTTAAAATCAGTTCTTGCCATTGCACAAGCGTTTTTTCCATCCATCCATCCATCCATCCATCCATTATCTGTAGCCACTTATCCTGTTCTACAGGGTCGCAGGCAAGCTGGAGTCTATCCCAGCTGACTATGGGCGAGAGGTGGGGTACAATAATTTTTTATCTGGGAAAAAGAAAAAAACCCCACATATACTAATGACCAAATATCGATACAGGTCAGCCAAGAAAAATGGCAGCAGCTGATGACAGAAATGTTGTAAGAGCTGTGAAAAAACCCCAAAACAACAAATTGTCAGATGATTTGTCAGATACAGAACTGCATAAGGCCAAAGTGGTATGGTTTAAGAAAGATGGTAGCTGGAGGATATACCTGGAAAAAAATGCCCCTTCTCGCAGACGACAAAAAAAAGGTGTTGACCCTGCAACACAAGTCAAAGGACAGCTCGACTTGGGCTTTTAAAATATCAAACGAGAAACCACGAGAAATAACTCAGTTGCATTCTATCCAAGACTTTTGCCATGTCCAATATTTTAAATATATGGCATGTGTGCCATATGGAAAACGACGCACTACAAAGGTCAAGTCAAGTTTATTTGTATAGCACTTTTAACAACAGATGTTGCCACAAAGCAGCTTTACAGAAAATTAAAGACTTTTATACATATGTAAATTTTATCCCTAATTTGTCCCTAATGAACAAGCCTGTGGTGACCGTGGCAAGGAAAAACTCACTCGGACGACACAAGGAAGAAACCTCGAGAGGAACCAGACTCAAAAGAGAACCCGTCTTTATCTGGGTGATAACAGATAGCGGGATTATAAATAACTCGCCTCTATAACTGTGTCCTACTGTATATACGGTACTCACAAAGTACAACTGTGTAATGAGGAAAATCATTATAGTTTTAACATGAAGTCTGTTTTGCTGAAATTATCAGCTGTTCATTGATGGAAACTTGAGTGCAAAACTGTTCATGACAACCGGAGTCCTAAAGTTAGCAAGTCAACTGTAGTCCTCGGGCATAAATGTATTACTGTTCATGTCTAGAGCCATCTTCCAAGTGCGACTTTCGACTGTCCATGTGGGGCCATCCTCCACAGGAGCAACGTGATGAGACTCCAGCCATAAGTAGGGCATCAGGATGGATCAGGTGAGTCTGAGGAGCAGAAGAGGTTAGCATCTTCCTGGTGTCTCAGGATCGACATGTAACTCTGAGAGGGATGGACAGAGGGAAGAGATGGGGGTGGGAGGGAAGCAAAAGCAGGTGCTTTTTGATAAAAGAACATCATTGAAGACCTGGGCAAGAGAGGAGCTGCTACTGGAGATTGACAGGCAGCAAGCCAGAAGGACAATGATGAATAGGTACTTGTAGGACTTCATAGGACTTCAGGCATTTGTTGGAACAGCGGTTTCCAAGACAAACACAGCTCAAGGCTGATCTCGTGCCATGAAGGAAACTATGATGATGATGAACAGTTGATGAAACCTCCAACAACCTCCACGGAACAGGGGTGAAGGTATCATAATCCAGCATTTAAAGAAGACTCCGAAAGCATAAATATCGAGGCCATACCACAAGATGCAACCCACTCAACAGTAAGAATACGAATGTGAGATTGGAATTTGCAAAGAAATACAAAGATGAGCCATAAAACTTCTGTAACTAAGATTAAGATTAACCTCTGGTAAAGTGATGGAAAAGCCAAAGAAAGGATCTGCTCATGATCCAAAGCATACAAATCTCATTTGATAAGCATGACTTGGACTGTGTTACACTATCCAGAAACCTATGTTCATATATTTATCTTGAATTTTATTATATCCCTTGGGGGTAAAAAGTACTTTTTGGAATAGAAGTTATGAACCTTATAGCTGATGGAGTTTCTTCTTCATAAAGCCACAGTAAATGAGAGCAAATACAACCATGATTTCTAGCTGCTGGTGGTGAAAGGACACGATCACCTTTGACTTAATGAGTCACCCAACTGGGACAAAGTGCTTTTATTTACCATAACTAACTAGCTTGGTGAGTTCTATGCCCAACAGGATTCATTAATGGAGTCCTGCATGGTTCTAGACGAGCTTATCACAGGTCAATCAAGAATTAAATCCTGAGGCTTTTGATTATTCATTTATTTTAAATGTATACCAGTAGGTCCTCTGCAGATCACATTAGACTGCTAGCTTGGTTTATTAGGAGGAACTGTTTTATTACACACCAGAGTGAATTATATCACTCAATTAAAAGCTCGTAAAGCAAAGATACAGCACTCACTGCCTGCAGAAAATTCATTCACTTTTCACAACCACATGATCCTGGTCGAGCAGCTCATGCTGAAAGTATACATGATCACCTGGCTACATCTGTCATGTTTTATTAAGTCACATGACTGGACCTGATGTAAAGATGGCAGATGGACACTGGGACATGATGCACTTTTTCCAATAACTAATTAACTCAGTGAGTTGTGGTTTTTTTTTGGTTTGTTTGTTTTGTTTTTTCTCCAGTCTTGCATGGTTCTATGTATACTTGGTCCTTTTATTACTTTTGTCAAAGTTTAAAACATGGGCGGCATGGTAGTGTAGTGGTTAACGCTGTCTCCTCATAGCAAGAAGGTCCTGGGTTTCGAGCCCAGTGGCCGACGAGGGCCTTTCTGTGTGGAGTTTGCATGTTCTCCCCGTGTCTGTGTGAGATTCCTCTGGGTGCTCCGGTTTCCTCCACAGTCCAAAGATATGCAGGTTAGGCGAATTGGTGGCTCTAAATTGACCGTAGGTGTGGGTGGGAATGGTTGTTTGTCTCTATGTGTCAGCCCTGCAATGATCTGGCGACTTGTCCAGGGTGTACCCCACCTCTCACCCATAGTCAGCTGGGATAGACTCCAGTTTGCCTGCAACCCTGTACAGGATAAGCGGCTACAGGTGATGGATGGATGGATGGAAGTTTAAATCCTATACTCTCGTTAGCTAAGTATGTAATAATGTAGATTATGTACATTATGTAATAATGTTAGATCTGGTGACTTGCCCAGGGTGTACCCCACCTCTCACCCATGGTCAGCTGGGATAGGCTCCAGTTTGCCTGCAACCCTGTACAGGATAAGCAGTTACGGATAATGGATGGATGTAATAATGTTATTCATGATTACAACTATGAGCAGGTCAAGGAGAGCCTGGAAAATCCATTCATCACAAAGCATTATATTACTCTATTACACCACAGTGCTGTTGTATTCTTGATTCTGATTGGTCAGAAGGTGCTGGTTCATTTTCTAGAATATCAACTCTGACAATAATGCTGGCTGTAATTCGGCTGTTTTTTAATTATGTTAAACATGCTCATTCTGATGTTCTCATTACCTCCACCAACTTTGCTGTAGGAGGTTATGTTTTCACCTCCATTCGTTTGTCTGTTCCCAACATAACCCAAAACGTAATGAACGTATTTTGATAAAATTTTGAGGAAAAGTGGGCCATGGACCAAGGAACAGTTGGTTAGACTTTGATGCAAATCTAGATATGTATGTGGAGCCAGGATTTTTTTTAAATAAATCTGTTCTCAACATAACTCAAAAAGTAGTGAACGGATTTTGATGAACTTTGGTGTATAGCTTTAGTATTATCCTAGGTTCAAGTGATTTTGTCTTTGATGTTAATATGTGGCTTGGTGGAGACATGCACTCTACTGAGTGCCCTTCTAGTTTATTATTGTTTCTGTAGTAACCACTCATTTACAGGAACTATGGTGGATTCTCTGAATGATGAGCAGATTAAAAATGTTTAATTTAGCAAATTTAAAAATTCTAATCATTCAGTATGTTTACATGCGCACTAATATTCCACTATTATTCCGAAAATGACATTTGGAATTTGATATGGGTCATGTAAATGGTATATTCTGTTTGGATATCCTGGAATTTTCTGATTAAGACATGTTGGATATACCGATTATTATTCTATCCACATTCACTGGATATGAGCAATTGTGCACTCTGATTGGCTACTCTACTATGAGGCTATCGGCTCATATACTGTGAGTAGAGAAAAACAAAATGGTGGAGCATGTTGCTAAACCAACCAAGGATGAAATAAAAACTCTACTCGAAAACAAAACCCCAAAAATGCAAAAAAGCAACAAAATATTGAATAAAAGTATTTGACGGTAAGAACGTATCTTTTTTTTCCCCAAGAATTATTATTATAGCATTTTTCATATATTGTGACTGTCATTTCACCGGTTTGTTTACATCCATCCATTACCCTGTACAGGGTTGCGGGCAAGCTGGAGCCTATCCCAGCTGACTATGGGCGAGAGGCAGGGTACACCCTTGACAAGTCGCCAAATCATCACAGGGCTGACACATAGAGACAAACAACCATTCACACTTGCATTCACACCTACGGTCAATGTAGAGCCACCAGTTAACCTAACCTGCATGTCTTTGTACTGTGCGGGAAACCGGAGCACCCGGAGGAAACCCACATGGACACGGGGAGAACATGCAAACTCCACACAGAAAGGCCCTCGCCGGCCGCTGGGCTTGAACCCAGAACCTTCTTGCTGTGAGGCGGCAGTGCTAACCACTACACCACCGTGCCCCCCTGGTTTGTTTACATTCTGAGCGAAAATGATTTTGTCGGACGTTTTGTATAAAGTTTTTATTTATCAAATTTGCAAACAATAAAAATGCTCGGTTTCTCAAAATCCAGTGAATGTAGATAGAATAAAACAGTTATTCCACTCAATCACGTCGTACATGGCTTATAGCTAACTTGGTGCTACACGCCTCATCGACTATCAGCTCGTGCACGATTTGATTTCGTGGGATAGCTGTTAATTTTTTGGATTTTAAGAACATTCTTTGGACATGTACAGTGCAATCGAAATATACATCTTAAGTGGGGTTTTTACAGCAGTAACATGGCCTCTTGTGTTGTAGACAGCAGTTTGCAAAGCTGAGAGTATGACTGGAATATTCATTTTCATTAGACATGTAAACAGCTCAGTAGTAATGCTGTTTTTTTTTGTTTTTTTGGAATAAGATCAAAAACCAGAATATTTTGTACATGTAAATATGGTGATTTACAGAAAACTAACGTTTATGAGGGCGTCTCATAGAGTCAGCTGTTATAATGCTAGTGATAGCAGGAACTAATTTGAAGTGTGTCATTCTTTTAATAATTATTCATTCTTAGCATTAGCAAACTGCGGTATAAGAGGAATAAAACACTTCTTTAGATACAGTACAGTATACTGAATTTTGTTTTTGAGCCTTGTCAAAAAAAAAAGATTCCCCCACACACACACCTCAAAAAAAAAAAAATCTGAGCTGAACATAAATTTTAGCTAGAATAAGTACAGGTTAGAAAAGTCTTTTGAGACAAATGCTGATCCAGTTCCAGTTAGATGACACATGACTGTTACTTTAGGTATGAGCCTCTTTCAAGGGGAGAAATGGAAGCAATAAATTTTTTTTTAAGATGGAAAGATTCAGAATATAAGCGCTGATCGCTGAAGCTGAATACATTATTCTCAAAGAACATATACAGGTGGGCGGCACAGTGGTGTAGTGGTTAGCGCTGTCGCCTCACAGCAAGAAGGTCCGGGTTCGAGCCCCGTGGCCAGCGAGGGCCTTTCTGTGCGGAGTTTGCATGTTGTCCGCGTGGGTTTCCTCCGGGTGCTCCGGTTTCCCCCACAGTCCAAAGACATGCAGGTTAGGTTAACTGGTGACTCTAAATTGACCGTAGGTGTGAATGTGAGTGTGAATGGTTGTCTGTGTCTATGTGTCAGCCCTGTGATGACCTGGCGACTTGTCCAGGGTGTACCCCGCCTTTCGCCCGTAGTCAGCTGGGATAGGCTCCAGCTTGCCTGCGACCCTGTAGAACAGGATAAAGCGGCTAGAGATAATGAGATGATGAGATGAGAAGCTTGCCAGGAAGGAGAAAGAAATGTCAGTCTGACATAAGCTACATTAGACACCTCTGTGTGAGTGTGCACCATATGTTGTGTAGTTCAATTTATTTATTTAGTTATTTCCTTCTTTATGGGTACTGTATGTCTATCTGCTTTTGCCTGGTCTCCCTGAAAATGGCGGAATCACAGGATAAAGACTCATCAATACACCAACAGTTTTCTCAATAAAGAATTGAGTTTTGTTCACTCCTAATAACGTCATTATTAATATTCTTGCGATTGTGACTCTGTCTTATTGTATTAACACAATCTTTTCCTGATTAATTTTGACATAAAATGCATTCAAGAAGTGCCTAATGTATCTTGAGACTCCATGGAGCGTAGCAAAAGTGCATAAACCTGTAAACAATCTTCACAGGAATACACCAGCACTGACATCTTCTGCACAGTGTGTTACACTCAGCATCCTCTTTTTGAACATCGTCACATTCAGTTTTCACAAAGTATCAGATGACCTTTTGGTTTAGACTCCACTGGGCTTCTCAACGCCATCCAAGCCTGTCCGATCCATTACTGCACAAACAAGGATTCACACCAAGCACAAGCTTGTACGTGTGTACACACACACACACACACACACACACACACACACACACACACACACAAAATATGACAAAAAAGGCACCATGAAATAAGATTAGCTGTTTGCTGGAAAATCATAAAGGTAATGGTCTTTATGTCAAAGTGTCAAGTGTATACACACACACACACACACACACACACACTGTTAGGGATTTAGATACGCTGCTTTCTTCAGGATATTGAGCACATGTGTAATGGAAGAAGGGATGATTAGAATAGAGGGAGTTTGTGAATGAGACTTTAGTGATGGCTTTGCAAAACCCAGAATTTTCTTTTCTGTTTTTGTTCTTCTTAACAATTTGACTTTTACATTTACGACGTTACATTGTCACCTGCACTTGTCCAGCCTGTTGCAGTCGTCTTAAAAAAAAAAAAGATGCTCCTAAGGGTGTGCAAACTTTATCTGAATTTAAAAAAACCTTAGAATTTTTATATTTAATGTTGTAGAATGTTTGCAAACCAACTTGCTTTGTAGCAGTTATACAATAATGTGTTATAGTAGCTAGAGTAGGGGCGGCACGGTGGTGTAGTGGTTAGCGCTGTTGCCTCACAGCAAGAAGGTCCGGGTTCGAGCCCCGTGGCCGGCGAGGGCCTTTCTATGTGGAGTTTGCATGTTCTCCCCGTGTCCACGTGGGTTTCCTCCGGGTGCTCCGGTTTCCCCCACAGTCCAAAGACATGCAGGTTAGGTTAACTGGTGACTCTAAATTGAGCGTAGGTGTGAATGTGAGTGTGAATGGTTGTCTGTGTCTATGTGTCAGCCCTGTGATGACCTGGCGACTTGTCCAGGGTGTACCCCGCCTTTCGCACGTAGTCAGCTGGGATAGGCTCCAGCTTGCCTGCGACCCTGGAGAACAGGATAAAGCGGCTAGAGATAATGAGATGAGATGAGATGAGTAGCTACAGTAAAAACAGTCCTGAAGAGTTTCCTGTTGTGTAAAAAAAACCTTACTCTGACACTGGAGACTCCTTCCATAAACATTATATAAACTTCTCCTTACAGAAAACATATCAACTATTATTATATCCACGTTCACTGGATATGAGTAATTGTGTGCTCTGATTGGCTACTCTACTACGAGGATATCAGCTCATATACCATGAGTAGAGAAAAACAAAATGGTGGAACGTGTTGCTGAATCAACCGAGGACGAAATAAAAACTCTACTGGAAAACAAAACCCCCCAAAATACAAAAAAAGCAATAAAATATGGGATGAAAGTATTTGATAATAAGAACATTCTTCTTTTTTTCCCCCAAGAATCATTATAATTGCATTTTTCACAAATTGCTATGGTCATTTCGCCAGTTTGTTTACATTCTAAACGAAAATTATTTTGTCAGACGTTTTGTATAAAAGTTATTTATTTATCAAATTTGCAAAAAATAAAAATGCCCCGTTTCTGAAAATCCAGTGAATGTGGATAGAATAAAACAGTTATTCCACTCAATCCTGTCGTACATGGGTTATAGCCGACTCGGTGCTACGCGTCTCGTCGGCTATCAGCTCATGTATGACTTGATTTCGTGGAATAACTTAAATATATATTTCTATATGTTAAACTGTGACACCTTTATGGTGTTTGTGTTTATTTCTGTTTGTTACAGTATAAGGGCGGCACGGTGGTGTAGTGGTTAGCGCTGTCGCCTTACAGCAAGAGGGTCCGGGTTCGAGCCCTGTGGCCGGCGAGGGCCTTTCTGTACGGAGTTTGCATGTTCTCCCCGTGTCCGCGTGGGTTTCCTCCGGGTGCTCCGGTTTCCCCCACAGTCCAAAGACATGCAGGTTAGGTTAACTGGTGACTCTAAATTGACCGCAGGTGTGAATGTGAGTGTGAATGGTTGTCTGTGTCTATGTGTCAGCCCTGTGATGACCTGGCGACTTGTCCAGGGTGCACCCCGCCTTTCGCCCGTAGTCAGCTGGGATAGGCTCCAGCTTGCCTGCAACCCTGTAGAACAGGATAAAGCGGCTAGAGATAATGAGATGAGATGAGATGTTACAGTATTAGGTTTAGATTATGTGGACCGTCCGTTATACCCATGAATTAGCTGTTACTATAGAAACAATAAACCTATAAACTTGATGTGATTTGAATTACAGCCATCAGACTGCTGTTATAGAAACTTTCAGACCAATCAGAATCAAGATTGCGGAGTCTTATAGTCTTATAGAGTGCAGTAAAGACAGTGTACCACCATGGACCACTCGTGATACACTGTAACCTGGTGTGTGTATGTGCACGTGTATGTGTGCGCGCTGTGGTGTTTGCCCACCTTGCTCTCACGCCTGACTCAGCTCTCACACCTTGTATTCTTTACTTTTTATTGATGCCAGTCTGTGCCCCGTTGCTTAGGAACCATATCAGATAAACATCCAGTCTTATCTTCTCACCCGCTTCATTTCCTGCAGCTGCTCTCCTGGAGCGAGAAGAAAAGAGATGACAGAGAGAGAGAGAGAGAGTGAGAGAGAGGACTATAATCATTCTGCTAAACAAACTGTAAAACATATGGATCTTTCGCTCCACTTGGCCCAGACTAAATCCATTAATCTGCTATCAGTATGCTCTCTCGGTTGCACTTCCTGCAATTAGCTCATCTCAGTCCAGGCTCTTGACTTTGCTCTTGCAGAAAACATTTGTACCATCAACCTGAAGACTCTTTTTGGCTCTCAGACTCGTAGAATAAACTTATATTAACAACTTTCCCTGTAATGACTTTGTGCTTGAGGAGACTTTGTGCTTGGCCTTCTTGTGCAAAATGATGACATTGTGTTTGCTTTAAAAAAAAAAAAAAAAAAAACCCCAACCCAACTAATCGGGACAATAAGGACAGATGAGCACATAAAGTACGAAGCAACTTATTTCACATTTCCAGAGGTGGACAAAGTCAAAGTACAGATCCCGCTGGTCATAGGTTACTCTGATACAAGTGAAAGTTGTACAGTCAAGTTTTTACTTTAGTTAAAGTACTGAAGTACTTGCTTTTAAAAACACATAAGTATTAAAAGTACATTTTCTGTCAATGCATCATTGTATTATTGCCACAATGCTTACAAAACCTAATGCCATTACCAAAGACAGAAATGTGAATTCATAAAATGAACACATGCTGTGCTATCACGGTGGTTTAACGTTAAGTTAGCTAGTCAGTGAAACTCCACCTGACGTGCTAGCAAACTCTTTTCAAACTCAGTCATATTGGGTAGCAAATGTTACTAGAAAAGAAACGTTTCTACATTCGGTTTATTTGACAAGATTATGCTAAAACACATTTCTGAAAGCACTTCAGATAAGTTAACATTAGTCATGTTAGTGTAACTCCGTGTTTACATGCTAACTAACAGTGTCCAAGTTAACTAGCTATGTGTTAACGTTAGCAGTAGACAAGGCTATGGCTACTTGGAGGGCAAATCCATAGAAAGTCATTTGATTAACCAGACTGCATAGCTATTGCAACGTTATCGCTAGCTCTAAAAGCACAGACAACTTCGTTGCAAGCTTTCTCTTGGAATAAAACGTTTACAGACCTCAAGATGCTTCCGCAGGTTGGACGGCGCATTTTTGTAGGTTGTGATGTGGTTCAGTTTTAGGCAAACATTTAAAACACAACGAATCTTTAATCCTTTCAGAAAATTGAAACATGGGTTCTAGGTAAAGCCATGGGTGTGTGTGCATTCTCCAGAAGAACCGCCTCCTTCCATTCTGCCATCAACTGATTGTGTTCAAATAACGCTGCTGAGAAATCATTGAACTTGATTTTATACAGTCTATGGACGTGATGTGACCCTAGTGATTACTGATAGACTGTCTCAGTTTCACTTGCGAAAAAACCAACCACATTTTAGAATAGAAAAGGGGAAAAAAACATCCACTTTCAAAGCCGCTTCATAGTAATGAGTAACGAGGACCTGATGTAGTGGAGTGAAAAGTACGATATTTGCCTTGCAAATTTAGTGAAGTTAAAGTCATAAGTTTCCAAAAAACAATATTCAAGTAAAGTACAGATACTCAAAAAGTATACTTAAGTACAGTACTCAAGTAAATGTATTTTGTTACTGTCCACCTCTGCAATTTCATTTTCTTTCTTCCAAACACCTGCTATTTTAGCATTAATTCATTCACTCATGGATTATTTACTTCAGTTACATGACTTGAATCCTTATACTTCAGTGGCGGCTGGTAGTCTTTCAAACAGGGGAGGCTGGTCGGTTACGATATTTCCAGATTTTAAAAGAAAAAACACATTAATTTTGCCCATACTTTTGCCTCTGATCTGGCTGATTGTTGGCAGGGTCACAAACTGTGAAATAACAAGTTCTTTTGGCCCATTAGCCTACTGTCCAATATACATGATGGTGGTGTTGGGGGGAGGGGTATATTTTAACATTTTATATTTTAAAATTGTGGCATGTTGTTTAAAATTTAATCATTATTGAAAGCAGCTCTTTGTCAGGAACCTCAGCAGTAACAGCAGAGTGTTCTGGAATAGGCACAAGCACTGACCTTGGGGAGCCAAACATAGAGCTGGGTGCCACACATTTCATTCAATGAAATTTTCCCTATATTTTACTTATTTTGACTGAGAAATGTTTTATTGACAATTTTGGTAACCCTTCACTTTTAATCCAGGCCTGTAGTGTGAAATGTTCTCGGCTGTGTTTTTGTTTAAAAATGTTTTCCAAATTGTAGCTGTGTTTAATTCATATCCAGAAAAATATATATTCCAATATAATATACTCAGCATAAACATTTTAAATAGATTCTATATTTTTGGTCCATCCATGACATATTACTAAAGTAGCCTATTTACTGTTGTTGATGTGGGTCACTTGCTGTTAGCCAATTCACTTTCTCATACCAGGAGAGCTGAAAGGAACGAGTATTATTCCCTACCCTTTTCACCAAGTCAATTTGAGGCGTTGGTCTACCCTGCTCTTTAATTTTAATTTTTTCCTCGAAAGGAAGACTGGCAAATGGCTTCGCCAAAATTAAATCAGCAATGCTTGGCATCCATGCGCAGCTTTCTTGCTAGCTGACTAGCCCCCTCAAGTTCAAGTTCAGTCACTCAAATAAACGAAATTTCTGGAACTAAGATAGCAAACTTGACAACACTATATTTACACTTTATTTACAATGAAAATATATACAAACTAAAAAAGCTGGTAGAAACCGTATGTAATGAATGAAATCGAAATGTAAGCTGATCTCTTATAATACACCACAGCACTTGCGAATCCGCATGGGACTGAACTGAGATTCACCGCTGCCTGTCTATATTTGAAACGAGCTGTCAATCAAAGAAAATATCCGGCTGCTTTCACCAATCACCAGTCTCCTCGCGGAAAGCTTTGCCATGTCCCTCCCACTGTGAGGCTGGGAGTCCGGTGGGTGGGCGTTTTCGAAGTATTTGTCCAATAACCGTCTTGCATTTTGATATTGAAAAGCGCATAGCTCCCAAATGCCATTGAAGTCCACTGAGGCTGGGAGTCCGGTGGGTGGGTGTTTTCGCAGTATTTGTCCAATAACCGTCTTGCATTTTGATATTGAAAAGCGCATAGCTCCCAAATGCCATTGAAGTCCACTGAGGCTGGGAGTCCGGTGGGTGGGTGTTTTCGCAGTATTTGTCCAATAACCGTCTTGCATTTTGATATTGAAAGCGCATAGCTCCCAAATGCCATTGAAGTCCACTGAGGCTGGGCTGCATCGCACTGTCACGAGGGGGAAAAACTCACGCACACATTAGGCGAACTGGGGAAAGTTATAACGGAATGATTTCGCACTGTAGTTGGGTTGAGCACATATATTTCTATGATTCTGGATCTGAAATAGCAATGTTATAAGGTCGGCTATAACATAAGCCTAGCGCAATTCATCCTACACGATGTTCGTCATTTTTAGAGGAGGCTGAGCCTCCCTCGTTGTCTTGGAGCAATCGCCCGTGTTATACTTCCACTCACCAGCCACTTTAATAGGGACTTGCTCTTGATTCGAAGATTCCTGTTCTTGGCTGCAGGACTGGAACCCAGTGTGGTCTTCTGATGTTCTGTGCTGACATGCTTTTCTGCTCACCATGGTTGTAAAGAGTTGCTATGAGTTGCAATATCTTTCCTGGCAGCTCGAACCAATCTGTCCATTTTCCTCTGACCTCTCTTAACAAGGCGTTTGGTTCCACCTACAGAACGCTCGCTTGCTCAATGTAATGTTTTTTGTTTCTCGCACCATTCTGTGTCAACTCTAGAGACTGTTGTGTGTGAAAACCCCAGGAGATCAGTCGTTTCTGAAATACTCAAACCAGTCCATCTGGCTCAGACCAACACCCATACCACAGTGAAAGAAAGTCACACTTTGAGATGAGCATTAACTGAAGCTCTTGATTTGTATCTGCATGATTTTACGCACTGTGCTGCTGATTAGATAACTGCATAAAACAGCAGGTATATGTATGGGTGTTCCTAATAAAATGGCCAGTGAGTGTATATAATAGTGTTTCTTTGACCTGAATGAATATAATTGTGAGTCAAATGTGATATTTCTCTAAACCCTAAAGGGCAACTACAGTGGGTAGGTATGGTCGCATACATTTGTATAAATTGGTAGAAATCTAAGCTGAGCAAAACATTAAAGGCAAGTGATGTCATATATTTGGCCTAAAATGATGCTTTTTGCAAAACTGCGAGAAGCGCACACAGATTGTCACGTCTACGCTGAATTCGACATCGAGCTCCATTCCCAAGAATACACTTCACCCTACAAAGACAAGTGTTGTTCAAGTTCACCCAGTCCCTCATTTCCACACACCTGGACTCTACTATATGAACACACTTGCCACGCTATCACTCTGCAAAGTATTCATTCAGCTCCAAGTTTCACAACTGACAAACAAAACCATCGTCTCAGCGTTCTCAGTCACGATTTTTAATCTGACCTGTTTTTTGGCTTCTGACATCCTGTTTGTATATCACCTGAACTGCTGCCTGTCCTGGGCTATGCTTAAGCCTAGCATTCTTGGATCTGTTATTTGCAATCTGCCAGCTTTCGTAAAAAAGCATTTTCTGCACTGGTCGCTGTTTCTGCCACCTGACACAAGCATAGATTTGAAGAGACAAATCTTCCATGCAGCTTTAAATTGAAAGGCTGTGTAGTTCCTGGGATCAAAATGGAGTTAAAAATTTCTTAGCCGTGCTAATGATGTAAAATGATTACATCGTTTTGATGCCGTGTCTTCACTGAGGCTCCATCAAGGATGAATTAGGAATCACAGCTTACAAAAATATCATTCACTTAAGATGACGTGTATTAAGCAAGAATTAAAACACCGGGGAAATGCTGTTACAGGAACTTAGTCAACCATGGGGTGGGGTAATCCAGATGAATGTAACGCTGAGTTAGTCTTACCACACCGAACACCTGCTGTGTTTTATTGTTCAGTTATTTGCGGAAAATTTGCTAATTTTTTTCTCTCTCTTGAAGACAAAAACACACAGCTTGTCATGTTATCAAAAAACTGGAAAGACTTTCTAGTGGTGGAAACCTTTACCTCTGATGGTTATGAGGCACTAACACTAGAGACTCCTTCCAAGCATGCTAAATAAACCTCTTACAGAAGCCTGATATTTGAAGTTAGACTATGTTCAACTAATGGCCCGGTCACACCACCCGAACTTTGCTGGAGCGTTCCTGGAGCGGTGAAAAAAATTCATCACCGCTCGTAACCGTTCACCACCGTTTAACAAAAGTTGGCCCCCGTTAAAGCAACGCCGTAAACGCTCGGCCACCGCTGATGTTTCTCGAGGGGCCCTCCTACCGCTCCGAAAGTTTTGAGCTGCACAAAATATTGCGAGCGGTGAGGAGGGGGCAATTTTCCGCCCCGGCAAAGTTCACCCCCGCTCCACCAACGCCCAGTCAAAGTTTGGCACCGCTAGACGCAAGTTCGTGGACGCTTGGGTCCGCTAGGCCAACGCAGAAATCTTGAACGCTGGACCACCGCTGCTTCGCCAGCGTTGCCCAGGCGGTGATTAAACGTTGCACAAACTTCGGTGGAGCGGTTGTAAGCGTTTTACGAGCGGACACGGGGTTGCTGGAACGGTGTCGGGCGTTGAAGCAGCTATCCATGGCGGCGATGAACTTTGGTTTGGCGTTGGTATAGAGGTGTCGGAGCAGGACCAGAATTTGGCTATAAATACGGGGAGAAATGGACCAGGAGCTCATTTGGAATCGAGCTGCCATTGAGTTCAGACCTCATCTATATTGAATTTGCTCAAAGTTACAGTAAAACTGTATCACCATGGATGCTGAGAGACTTGCTATGATTGGTGCTAAACCAACTTTATACCCCCGCCGAGCCAAAGCCCGCATGCGCAGAACGCTGCTATACCAACGCTTGCGTCACCGCTAAACCAACGCTCACTACCGCTCGCTACCGCTAAACCAACGCTAAAGCAACGCCGGCTTCAGCGGTGCACTGCTAAGCCAACGCCCGTGTTTTCGATTTTTTCCCATTTTGTGCGCGGTGACGAGCATTGTCGAAATTCGGCCCCCCCTCCCTACCGTTCAAGGAACGCTCCAGCAAAGTTCGGGCAGTGTGACCGGGCCATAAGTCTGTAGTGATGTGTTCGTGGAACCCCCCCAGTTTTTCCAAGAACTTGGCTGCACAAAATTTAAGCACTTGCTTTACAGAACTATTCTTTAATATCATGGGCAGCACAGTGGTGTAGTGGTTAGCACTGTCGCCTCACAGCAAGAAGGTTCTGGGTTCGAGCCCAGTGGCCAACAGGGGGCCTTTCTGTGTGGAGCTTGCATGTTCTCCCCATGTCTGTGTGGGTTTCTTCCGGGTGCTCTGGTTTCCCCCACAGTTCAAAGACATGCAGTTAGGTTAACATGGGGCGGCCTTGGGCTGAAGTGCCCGTGAGCAAGGTACCTAACCCCTAACTGCTCCCTGGGCGCTGTTGTGTGGCTGCCCACTGCTCTGGGTATATGTGTGTGCTCACTTGTGTGTGTGTGTATGTTTACTGCTTCAGATGGGTTAAATGCAGAGGATGAATTTCACTGTGCTTGAGTGTGCATGTGACAAAGGCTTCTTCTTCTTCAATGACCTACATTTCTGACACATAATGTACAGTATCCTGTATCTGTACATCAGTGGTGAACTGTTACTATTAGAGCTGGGACTTGAGCTCAGCCAAAATTTAGCAGACACACCAAAAAAGCAACAGGGCAAAAGATTTTGCAAGGGATTAGCGGCAGGCTGTCAGGCCGCTCCATTGTTTGTAGATGTCGATGTTGATTTTAAAAGTAGCTAAGTAAATTACACAGGGAAATGAATACTTAAGTCTGAGTGAAAAATACTGTAGCGAGCGTGCAGTGTGGAAGAAGAGTCTGGAGACTGAAATCTTAATTTCTTGGTCATTAGCCTGTGCTACTTGCTCTCGATAGCACTGGCTTGACCGCTTTATTAGCATTTGCTAACACTACTGATGAACGCTACACGGGCTGGAAGGTGACTTCTCTGCTGTGCTGGCAGCGCCGACTCACGGTTAAGCTAGCCTTCGAAAAGGCCTAGGGCAATAAATTTTTGGTCCCTCCCACTATAACTTAAAATCTGATTGGTTAATTCATCTGTCACTTCCTATATAAACATACACTACCGTTCAAAAGTTTGGGGTCACTTTGAAATTTCCTTATTTTTGAAAGAAAAGCACTGTTCTTTTCAATGAAGATCACTTTAAACTAATCAGAAATACACTCTATACATTGCTAATGTGGTAAATGACTATTCTAGCCGCAAATGTCTGGTTTTTGGTGCAATATCTCCATAGGTGTATAGAGGCCCATTTCCAGCAACTCTCACTCCAGTGTTCTAATGGTACAATGTGTTTGCTCATTGCCTCAGAAGGCTAATGGATGATTAGAAAACCCTTGTACAATCATGTTAGCACAGCTGAAAACAGTTTAGCTCTTTAGAGAAGCTATAAAACTGACCTTCCTTTGAGCAGATTGAGTTTCTGGAGCATCACATTTGTGGGGTCGATTAAATGCTCAAAATGGCCAGAAAAATGTCTTGACTATATTTTCTATTCATTTTACAACTTATGGTGGTAAATAAAAGTGTGACTTTTCATGGAAAACACAAAATTGTCTGGGTGACCCCAAACTTTTGAATAGTAGTGTACACTGCCCTGGCCTTCTGTCCTGGCAATAAAGTCCTAACCAATAAGTGAGCCAGCTCAAAACTCTTCTCAGCCTAGAGACAACAAACAAACAAAAATCTCATTGGATAACTTTATTTTAATGTTTTCAGGACAGTAACCCTTTCATTTCTGAAGCAAATTTGATAGAAAATGAGGCCGAATTAGAAAATAATAATTATGACATTATGAAAGAATGAAAGAAATTAAATTTAACATTTGAAATGCTGATATGTTTGGGTCTTCTCTGAAGGCCTAGAAAGCCCTGACGGTTCCCCTCTGCTGTACATCTAGATTACGCAGTATACTCTCCATGTACTGGCTCTGTACTTGCTTCAGGCTGAATACTTTTTCAAAAATATATTATTAGCAATTAAAGTATCACTCATATACAATTCCAGTTCAGTGAAAACAAATTGAAGGCAAATTACAAATTGCATACTTGAAAGTACAGTTTAAGCTCACTCAATCTAAAATCAAGGTTGGTTCTCATCCTATCACATGAAGGTTACCAGTGATGGAGTGTGAGGGCATGAGGCAGGTGAAACCTCCTTGCTTCAGGCCAAACACATTACCACTGCACCATTTGGACCCAGATTTCAAAACAGCCATTTTGCAGCCTGGCATTTCAGAGCAGCCAATATAAAAGCTGTAAATCTTGGAGATGGTGTGGGGTAGTGGAGGAGAAGTGTAAAAGAGGCCAAACAAGCAGATGGTGAGTCACAAACTATGCACATAGTAGAGACAGCCAGCAAATTTGATTCAGCTACACACAAATACTACTACTACTGCTCTCTCGTTCTCTCTCTCTCTCACACACACACATTTTGCTTTGACACACATGCATTTGTCTTACAATCTTGCCAATGGAAGCCAAGCCAAATATTCGGATTTGCATTACAATCTAATGAATTGTTCCTTGGCCCATGGACTACCTTTCCTCAACATTTCATCAAAATTCGTTCACTACTTTTTGAGTTACATTAGGAACAAAGATGGAGGTAATCAACTAATTACCATCCCTTCCCGAATGGAACTGGGTGTGTTAGAGCAGGCAAAACACTAAAACATGCTTTCACAATTGGCCCACATACTTAAATCCACAACTCATGCCTGATTCTAGGCTCATTTGGAGGAGAAGCTCATAATTGCAGGTTTGGCTCTATGTAGAAGAATTCCTTATGAGTCGTGGCCTGATTGCTCTGTTTCATATCTGCAGATTTGCAACATGGTTTACTGTTGTGAGGTTATCTCATCTCGTTATCTCTAGCCGCTTTATCCTGTTCTACAGGGTCGCAGGCAAGCCGGAGCCTATCCCAGCTGACTACGGGCGAAAGGCGGGGTACACCCTGGACAAGTCGCCAGGTCATCGCAGGGCTGACACATAGACACAGACAACCATTCACACTCACATTCACACCTACGGTCAATTTAGAGTCACCAGATAACCTAACCTGCATGTCTTTGGGCTGTGCGGGAAACCGGAGCAAACCCACGCGGACACGGGGAGAACATGCAAACTCCGCACAGAAAGGCCCTCGTCGGCCACGGGGCTCGAACCCGGACCTTCTTGCTGTGAGGCGACAGCGCTAACCACTACACCACCGTGCCGCCCGTTGTGAGGTTATTTTAAATTTTATTTCTTTTTGGTACTATTCCTCGAGTGGTGAAGAACAGTGCTGTTTGAATGCATGGCATGTCATCATGCAGGAATATCTGCAATTGATGAGCTGTTGCAAGCCAGCACGAGATATGCACTATTTGGGATGCTCTCAATGCAAGCTCTTGCACCACAAAGGTGAGTGCATTGAAGAGTTATAACATCAACGAAACTGACTTCATGTTAAAACTGTTAATCATGTTGTTGCCCAAATGAGGATGGGTTCCCTTTCGAGTCTGGTTCCTCTCGAGGTTTCTTCCTCATGTTGTCTGAGGGAGATTTTCCTTGCCACCGTTGCCACAGGCTTGCTCATTGGGGATAGATTAGGGATAAAATTAGCTCATGTTTAAAGTCGTTCAAATTCTGTAAAGCTGCTTTGCGACAATGTCTATTGTTAAAAGCGCTATACAAATAAATTTGACTTGACTTGAGTGCTTCAGTCCTATAAAAGTGCGATTTTGATATGGTATAGGGGCGGCACGGTGGTGTAGTGGTTAGCGCTGTCACCTCACAGCAAGAAGGTCTGGGTTCGAGCCCCGTAGCCGGCGAGGGCCTTTCTGTGCGGAGTTTGCATGTTGTCCGCGTGGGTTTCCTCCGGGTGCTCCGGTTTCCCCCACAGTCCAAAGACATGCAGGTTAGGTTAACTGGTGACTCTAAATTGTCCGTAGGTGTGAATGTGGGTGTGAATGGTTGTCTGTGTCTATGTGTCAGCCCTGTGATGACCTGGCGACTTGTCCAGGGTGTACCCCGCCTTTCGCCCGTAGTCAGCTGGGATAGGCTCCAGCTTGCCTGCGACCCTGTAGAACAGGATAAAGCGGCTAGAG
Organism: Neoarius graeffei; assembly: GCF_027579695.1. Lineage (NCBI taxonomy): Eukaryota > Metazoa > Chordata > Actinopteri > Siluriformes > Ariidae > Neoarius > Neoarius graeffei. The sequence goes on from NC_083588.1 coordinate 55,331,734, forward strand.
ATAATGAGATGAGATGATATGGTATATCAGTAAGGTGTTCTGTCTTCTCCGTTAAACAGAGCAACTTTTTTCCATCATGAAACTTAAAACAGGAAGTAACACAAATTGAACCAATCCCATTACTCAGCATGTGGCACCAAGCACGAATATCTTCCACACCTGATGTGGACTGTACCATGGCCTGGGGTTCTCTTCCGTTTTCAAAAGGACTAGCGATCAGCTCACTGGATTGCCCCTGGGCTCGCAAACAGCTTTCGCACTTCATCAAATGTACGGAACTCACAAGGGAAAATGGCCTTGAGTGTGGCTGGGAAAAACCCACAAATATAAAATATGTATCTTAAAATGTCAGCCAAGCTTTATTAACCTGCAGCTTTACTACAGGGGGACACACAATTCAAGTCAGTTTGACCTATCAGCAGTTGTTTTCTGAAAGTCACTGGACTCCCCGCTCATGTAGGAAGGTTATGTTAAGTTGTGCTGATTAAGATGATCAGAATATTACAAAACAAGGCCTCTTAATTAGCGAGGCAGTGTTTCCTTGTGGTGCTAAACGGTACACAAAAGCCTATGTCCTTCACTGTAGCCCTGAATAAATAGTAATCATGGAGCTCTGCGTGTGGAGTGTTGGTTCGATGCTAATCATGTGTATGTTTGTGCATGTTTTCATGTACATGTGACTCTTTGAGTGCATAAATGGCTCTCATTTTCCCAGTACTTAACAAGTCTGTGTTGGAAGTTTTTTTTTTTTGTGCACTGACAAACAGCTTAATTAAATCAACACCTCGCAGGCACTGCAGCCTGCAGTGATGGCTACTGATTAGCGCTTTCTCTCTCTGTGTATGTCTGTTTTTAACTGTTTAATCTACTTTCAGACTGTGAATACTCTTTACACTTTCACTGATGTGCTTGTCTTCTGAAAGAATTTAATGATTTGATTTCTTTGCTAGCATGATGAAGCACTTATCATTCGTCTGCTAGCAACACTTAGCCAATGCTAATGAGGCACTTATGGTCCCTGCAATGTTCCTGTGAAAACTAAGCATCACAACATGTCAAGATGCTTGTTATGAATTTATAATTCTTAATGGAATATATAGCTGAATATACTTTGTGTGCGTGTGTGTGTGTGTGCAGTCATTACATAATGAAACATGACTAAGAGTAAACTATTTATGTTTCAGTTTCTGGTTGAAAGCGTTAGTTTAAACCATGCACCCAAACATCCATCCGTGTGTGTTTATCATTTTGTGGAAGGGAAAGTGAGGTGACATGTGCTTGTGAAGCTGTCAGGAGCGTGCTAGCTAATTAGCGAGCTCATGTTAAATGGCTTGTTGGAACATTTGTTTAATTAGCATAGCTGCTTTATGATCAGTGTCCACAGCAGTCTGATTTGAATCACATTATTAATTACTGAGTGTTTAATAGTGAACTACTTTCAACTACTCATTCAGCCACAAGGGCATTAATGAGGTCAGGCACTGATGTCGAGTGAGGAGGCCTGGAGTGTGCTCGGTGTTCCAGTTCATCCCAAAGGTGTTTAGTGGGGTTGAGGTCAGGGATCTGTATAGGACACTTGAGTTCGTCCATTCCATTCATCCAACCTTGGCAAGCCACGTCTTCATGGAGGTCACTTTGTGCACAGGAGCATAGTCAAGTGGGAACAGGTTTGGACCTCTTGGTTCCATCCATTATCTGTAGCCGCTTATCCTGTTCTACAGGGTCGCAGGCAAGATGGAGCCTATCCCAGCTGACCATGGGTGAGAGGTGGGGTACACCCTGGACAAGTCGCCAGGTTATTGCAGGGCTGACACAGAGATAAACAACCATTCACATTCACACCTTTGGTCAATTTCGAGCCACCAATTAACCTAACCTGCATGTCTTTGGACTGTGGAGGAAACCGGAGCACCCGGAGGAAACCCACACAGACACGGGGAGAACATGCAAACTCCACACAGAAAGACCCTCGCCAGCCACTGGGCTTGAACCCAGAACTTTCTTGCCGTGAGTCGATAGTGCTAACCACTACACCACCGTTACCCCTTTTCCACCAAATCAGTTCCAGGGCTGGTTCGGGGCCAGTGCTGGTGCTGGTTCACAACTCATTCAACTTGTGAGCCAGCTGAGAACCAGTTTGCTTTTCCATAGCTCATGGTGCTAAGGGGAGACACGTCATTACGTTGCCGTATACGTCAGTTACGTCGCTACGTTTGCATAAACCTTGGCGTGAATATCGAAGCAAAAACAACACGGAAGAAGCAGCAGCAGCAACAACAACAATAATAATGGATGACTTCGCGTTTGTACAGCTGCTGCTTCTTGTCGCTTAAAAATGGCGATCTTTCGCGGTCTTGTTATTGTTGTTGGTCTTAACAACTCCACCCCCCCCGCTGACGTAAGCGGTTCTTTCCTCTGGCCCAGCAGAGAGTTGGTGCTAGCCTGGAACCAGTTTTTCTGGCCCCAGAGCCAGTTCTTTGTCAGTGGAAACAGAAAACCCGGTTCCAAACTAAGCACTGGCCCCGAACCAGCCCTGGAACTGCTTTGGTGGAAAAGGGGCACGTGTTGCCCCTCTTGGTTCCAGTGAAGGGAAATTCTAATGCTACAGCAGACAAAGACATTCTAGACAATTGTGTGCTTGCAAATTTGTAGCAACAGTTTGGGAAAGAACCACATATTGGTGTGATAGTCAGGTATCCACAAAGCTTTAGCCATATAATCTATACCCATGAAGAGTTTAAAATGAAGAGCAAAGTGGGTGGGACAAACAGCGTTTGGTTGTTGGGAAAAATAGGGATCAGTGATTGGTACTGATGGGAACATCAGCTTGCACAAGGGCAACTCTGTCAGGATTTACGCATTGGTGAATCTATTCTCTCAACATTTTTAACCAGACACCATGATGTGAAGCTGGAGAACCATATTGTGTGCAGGACAGTCGCTAATGCCTATGTAATAAAGCCCTAGATTTGTTGCTCTTTTAAAAAAGAGCTAAACTAAAAGAGCAAGTTTTCAGGTCACCAAGTCTTGGCTGATCAGATTCGTTGGGAAATTGTGTGAATTTGTGTGCTGATCTTTATAGTTGGTAGGAAATACAGTAAGTACTCATTTAAATCTGTTGAGAAGCGTTAACAGCCATGCTCATGGTCTATTACTGCTGGGCAGCTTAAACACGTCTGAGATGATGCCCAGCGGAACGGCATGCCCACACAGCACACCACACACAATGACAGCTGTGGGCTGGTGAGGGGCTGATGTAATATCTTCTCGTCGCCTGTGAACACATCTGCGTGTGGATTGCCTGCGTCACTGGTCACCTCACCAAAACAGACTCCTACAGGGAAATCTGATCAGCGTCATGATCGACATGCTAACTCAAGGACATCTGTTTTACATCTCATTATCTCTAGCCGCTTTATCCTTCTACAGGGTCACAGGCAAGCTGGAGCCTATCCCAGCTGACTACGGGTGAAAGGCGGGGTACACCCTGGACAAGTCGCCAGGTCATCACAGGGCTGACACATAGACACAGACAACCATTCACACTCACATTCACACCTACCGTCAATTTAGAGTCACCAGTTAACCTAACCTGCATGTCTTTGGACTGTGGGGGAAACCGGAGCACCCGGAGGAAACCCACGCGGACACGGGGAGAACATGCAAACTCCGCACAGAAAGGCCCTTGCCGGCCCCGGGGCTCGAACCCAGGACCTTCTTGCTGTGAGGCGACAGCGCTAACCACTACACCACCGTGCCGCCCATCTGTTTTACATGCAGCACAAATTTAATTTTGTCTCATAGGTGTATCATCGGGCGGCACGGTGGTGTAGTGGTTAGCTCTGTCGCCTCACAGCAAGAAGATCCGGGTTCGGGCCCCGTGGCCGGCGAGGGCCTTTCTGTGTGGAGTTTGCATGTTCTCCCCGTGTCCGCGTGGGTTTCCTCCGGGTGCTCCGGTTTCCCCCACAGTCCAAAGACATGCAGATTAGGTTAACTGGTGACTCTAAATTGACCATAGGTGTGAGTGTGAATGGTTGTCTGTATCTATGTGTCAGCCCTGTGATGACCTGGCGACTTGTCCAGGGTGTACCCCGCCTTTCGCTCGTAGTCAGCTGGGATAGGCTCCAGCTTGCCTGCGACCCTGTAGAACAGGATAAAGCGGCTAGAGATAATGAGAGAGAGATGAGAGAGAGAGGTGTATCATCCACCTAAAAGTCCTGGGAGTTGCCATCTTCAGTTTAGTCCTATGATTATAATTTAAGTTAATTACCTGAGTTGTCAACGTGTGACTTAAATATTATGAGATAACATGCTGTTTGGTTTATGGCACCATCTTCAAACAGGTTGATTTCAGGCTTATGAATGATCTGAAATGAAATATAGTGATCAATTATTAGAACGCATGCATTCATATAAACCTATGAGCGACTAATATTGAAACTTATTCAAGACCTTCTGACCAATCAGAAACAAGAATTCAACACTGCTTTCTGTCTTATGGGTTTTATAGGCATTATTTAGAGGTGCTGCCAGATATTTTGGGCTTTACATGTCTTCCGTGAAAGACCACAGGATATTCAATGTCATTTCCATGAGCTCCCATTGACAACCAATGAATTCCAGTGAGAATCCCATAGGAATGATCCATAAAGGTTTTTGTTAAAAGAAACATTTCACGTCAGGCTTGTCATCATTCCAAACTCACCAGGTCATGTGACCTCTTATTCAGTATTGGCTTGTTTAGCAATTTTAAATTAGCCTACACAGAGGTTACAGTGGTGCTTGAAAGTTTGTGAACCCTTTAAATTTTCTATATTTCTGCATAAATATGACCTAAAACATCATCAGATTTTCACACAAGTCCTAAAAGTAGATCAAGAGAACCCAGTTAAACAAATGAGACAAAAATATTACACTTGGTCATTTATTTATTGAGGAAAATGATCCAATATGATTAGATTAAATTACCCTGGATTACAGCTCAAGAAACACTTTTAAAACTTACATATTGCACCTTTAAATTATCAGTAAATGAATTAATAAATACTTTTTTAATTGGATTAAGTGTTTAATTCTCCTTTCTCATCATGTTGGCTTCTGCTGATCTCTCTCTCTCTCGCGCTCTCGCTCTGTATGTGTGTGTGTGTGTGTGTGTGTGTGTGTGTGTGTGTGTGTGTGTGTGTGTGTGTGTATATATTTTTGCATAATTGCAGGCATATATGAAACACTGAAAGGTCAGCTGTGTTGCACAATGGCTTCTAAGCTTCTCCTCACTCAGATTTTACAGACAAATGATGCCATGATTACCTCCTGTGGTGTCTTTTTGTCAGTCATGGAAGTCATAATTTTCTTCATCTGCATCCTGTGATCATTTGTGCATCTATCACTGTCTAAATGCAGGTTTTCTGCGACCCACGGTGCGTATTGATTACCCGTCTGACCTTTGACCCCTTCACTTCCTCTTAAATGCTGATTGCTCCTGTTACTGCTGGTATCTTTAGCAAGCTAGTGGGTGAGAAAATGTGTTGAAAATCAAAAAGGCTCGAAATGTTCATGAGCAGCATGGTGATAAATAAGGGGCTTACTTCATGATGGTTTACTTACATATTGCAGGTGCTTAATTTAACAGTAATATAAAAATATTTATGAATGAACATTCCTGCTCATTCCCAGCATCCATGTAACTTACCATAATTAAGGTAAAACATTCCTAGAGCAAAATCAATAAAGGAAAAAATATATAATCGATATAATCACTTCTTTGTGAATTATTTGTTTCTGTCCAACTACAACCATTTATTCTGCAAAAATGCAATTATTGTGAAACCTCACCACATTTACCTATTCGTGAATGCGAGCTATTGATATACAGACTGGTGGTAGTAGTGACTGTGAAAGACAAAGCATGGGAATCATATCAGTTTCATCAGATCAGTCAGTGAGCCCTTGGGCCCTGCCCTGTGGATGGGGGTGCAGTCATTCTAGAAAAGACCGCGCCCATCAGGACAGAAATATCAGTGATTAGTCAAAAAAAAATTACTATTGATTTACAGTGGTTGACTTGACTCAAACCACAACAGCAAAATAAATAAATGCTCCCCTCCACAACATAAAACAGCCACCATAAGAGTTTCGTTCTTAATTCATCATGTAGTATTTTTATTTTTGTTTGATAGTAAAGTATCAAATCAAACAGTAACATTTTGCAGGACATGGAATTGACAGATTACTGCTAATTTAAACCATAGTGACGTCTGATGACTCCGCCCCTTCAGGTTAAACCCCAGAGATATTTTAAAGCCCCTTATTTCAGTGGAACTGACGTTTGATGGCTCCACCTCCTTTACTGACTTCTCATGGCTCCATCTCTTATACTAATTTAATTGCCAATGAACTCAAAATGCCCTGCCATTTCCATTAATCTAAACAACATCCAATGGCTTCGCCCATTACACAAATTTAAAGGTGCTGACTGCAAAGTTGAATTCTGATCAGAAATTTTCTATTGCTGTTGGAGTTTTGAGATGTTTCGCTGCTGCACACACACACTGTGTATCCTATGTGTAAATATAAATATAAAATGTGTCCCGGCGGCACGGTGGTGTAGTGGTTAGCGCTGTCGCCTCACAGCAAGAAGGTCCGGGTTCGAGCCCCGTGGCCGACGAGGGCCTTTCTGTGTGGAGTTTGCATGTTCTCCCCGTGTCCACGTGGGTTTCCTCTGGGTGCTCCGGTTTCCCCCACAGTCCAAAGACATGCAGGTTAGGTTAACTGGTGACTCTAAATTGACCGTAGGTGTGAATGTGAGTGTGAATGGTTGTCTGTGTCTATGTGTCAGCCCTGTGATGACCTGGCAACTTGTCCAGGGTGTACTCCACCTTTCGCCCATAGTCAGCTGGAATAGGCTCCAGCTTGCCTGCGACCCTGTGGAACAGGATAAAGCAGCTAGAGATAATGAGATGAGAAAATGTGTCCCGCATTTTACAATTCCGGAGCTTGCCGAAGCAAGTGAGCAACAATATCATGTGACAACAGTGGGGTGTGTTTGACCTACTTTTAACCAAAACAAGTCGGCATGGGCAAACATGGTGGACTTTGCTCTCCCACCAGCTAAAAGCTGGCAGAAAAGAAAAAGAAAGCCTGCCTAGTGAGTGCAACTGCAAGATGGAGCAAAGTTAGATGATGTAATTTTTCTGGACGGATAACTAAATCATTCTAGCAAGTGCTTAGCTATCTTAGCCTGAGAAAGCATGGGCTCGACTTCATGGTAGTGAGTATGGAGCTATACACCTAATGTTTTGATCTTCCATAGCAATTAACATTACAATGTGAAAAAAAGGGTAAGGTGATGGGGTCGCAACTCCACACACCACCACTATCCAACTGAGCGTTAGGATTTTTTATTGGGGTTGTCTCCCCTAGATCTGCTGCCATTCTGTGACACTAGGGGTGGCACTGAGAACCACTGTGGATGGTCTTCATCATGTGGGAAGATAGATGGTGTGGCCGTTTGCTGAAATATTGGCTGTGTTTTGTGTGTCACATGATGCTGGATATGGGGAGACCAGACTGGGACGCCAGATATATCAAGGCCACCTAGAAAGGTACTCCTCCTCCAGAGAGCCTTGCCCCCTAGGTTTGTGGGTTAATTCAACTAACCAGGATATCAAAGTCTGCAAGGCACTAGCCTGGCAGGCACTGAATTATGAGTAAGAACTGGAAATCAAGTGTCTGTTATGAGCTGTAGCATAGGCTCTTTGTGGCCACCATCGAATCTGTCCTCCTGTATGGATGCGAATTCTGGTCCCTTACCTCTACCTTAGAAAGATCTCTTGATGGCTTCTACACTCAAATGTTACGTGCGGCCCTGAGCATCAGTTGACAGAGCTATGTACCAAATGAAGACTTATATGGCACCCTCCCCAGAATTTCTGACAAGGTGGCCTGGCGGAGAATTGGGCTTGTGGGCCACTGCTTCAGGCACAAGAATCTACCTGATGGTGAGCTTGTGATATGGGAGCCTTTCCACGGTTGCAGAAATCAAGCCCCCCCCGCAACCTTCATCGACACCCTGAAAAGGGGCGTGGGTGCAGCCAGTATGGCTGAGCTAGCCAACTGCATGGCTGATCAACAGGATTGGGACTCCAGGCATGTGACTCAGCTGAGGCCACCATGAGTGAGTTTTGATCTTACAGAGAAAGAAACGACAACACAAAAGCAGCAACAGAGAAAAGCTATATTTGTCTTTTGTTTCATGGATCTATTCACAAATGTAAACCACAGATTGCATCCCTGTGACTCAAAACTCTCCGAGGTCGATGCAGAGTCACGATGTTTTCCACACGTCACCATCTTGGTGTGACATAGTTCCATAGTTATGCTAATTAGTTAGAGCTCCTTGCGTTTGGCTGTTTCCATAGGGGCATACTGTTTACCTCAAGAGGGAGGAGAATGGCCCCAAAATGGAGAACAGTGACCCTCAGGACACCAAAATGATCACATCTCGTCCCAGGGCCGGCTCTAGGTCTTTGGCTGCCCTAGGCGAGATTGAGTTTTGGTGCCCCCCCCCCCGAAAAAAAACCCTCTAATAGCATCTAAATAACACTTTAATCTAATCACTCTATTCTATTACTATTAAACAATGTACGGTGCATGGACAATAAACAATAAGTCATTTTTATCTTTCATTATTGTTATTATTGTTATCATTATTAACATAAAGTGTCACAAAGTAAAATGACCACACAAATTCAATACATATCTCCATATAATGGGCAAAAACTCTTCCGCACCCTGTTCAAAGTGTAGTGCATGGACAATAAACAAGAAATTATTTTTAGTTTCTTTTTTGCTATTAAAAGTTAAGTCATCTCTGAAGAATTAACAAATTAAATGAATAAAAAATTCTACAATTCTAAATTGTGCAAACAAGCACCCTGTTAGGACATCAATGGGCTGTATTTTCAAACAAAAGTGCTATTATGGGTACTTTGTTATTGAAGTAACATTACAATGGGACTCATCTGGTCTTCCTAATGGCAAATTAATATCATCAAATGATATTTCTTTTGAGATCTCTTGGTTGATGCTTATCAGAGCAAGCCCATTCAGACGTTTTTGACTCATTGTTGACCTTAAGTATGTCTTTAGCAGTTTTAATTTTGAAAAGCTTCTTTCAGCAGAAGCTACTGTCACAGGTAGCATAACAGCAGAGGTAAGGAGCGCATATTTCTACATCCCCAGCCGCATCAGAGGTGTTGTAAAAAAGGTTTTCAACCTTTCATGAGCCAGGCCGCACTTTTTTCAATGAAAAAATCTCAAGGCACATCACCAATAGAAAATGTTGACTGAAACTAAAACGCTGTTGCCAATATTTACAATATACAGTCATTCTATAATTTTCCATGGTACACTTGGTGATCTCTCACGGCACACTAGTGTTCTGCGGTACTAGAGTTCGGCAGCACAGTGGTTGAAAACACTGTACACCACTGATGCACTTGGTAACATCTCCATTCAATAACTCCATCCCTCCTTTTTGGTGGGGTTTTGGTCACCCTTGGCACCCCTGGGCACACTTTGCGCTCTAGGCAATTGCCTAGGTCGCCTATAGCAATTGCCGGCGCTGCCACCCCGCTTTTTTTTGACAAATCGCACCCTGACTACATGCTTTGCTGTACAATTAAATTAGGCTAAGACATTATAATGCTGACTTGTTTTCAGAATAGTGGAAGTCATAATTTTTCTCCCCCCATTTCTGCGCCCCTGGATGGACGCAGCGCCCTTAGCATTTGCCTATATTGCCTATGCCACGGGCCGGCTCTGTCTCGTCCACATGATATTGTTCTTGCAAGACGTAGGAAAATACCAGGCACAATTTTAAAAAATAAAATGAAATAAAATTTCACATGACCTTGCAGTCAGCACTTTTACACCTCTAATGATGGCTCCACCTCTTCTAGTTAAACCTCAGCTACCGAGGTGAAATATTTCAGTATCAGCAACCTCTGATGGCTTTACACTTTATACTAATTTAAGTGGCAACAACTTCTGATATGTTGGTATATTCTGATCATTTAAATTTGGATTAAAGGCTCGTTCTCTTCCACCAATTCAAACCTGATGGCTCCACCTCTTCCGGTTATACCTCAGTGACCTTGAATGTCTTTTCCACGAACTTAAAGCAGCAATAACCTCCAATGGCTCCGCCTCTTCTGGGGTAAACCTCAGCATGCTCTGACGGCTCCACCCTTTTCACTAATTTAAACATGAAAATGTTTAGTTTTAATGCATCCTTTGATTGTTAATCGTGCACTACGTCTCACTGTGGTCACACTCCTCACAATAAAATCGCACAAAGTACACTGTTTGTACTTCCTAAAAATAAGGGATCTGTGATTTACTCCAGGGTGGTGTTGAAATGTGTGCTGTGCTGAAACAGAGCTGCTGTCGTGTAATCCACACTCACAAAAAACTGGATGAAAATTGATTTTGTCCGCTTGTATTCTTTGCCCTTTAGCCTTAGCCTCATATTATTTGTGAATCTGTGAGGTTTATTTAGTGTGAACGCTCTCTGCTGAACACAATGCATGGTTGATGGTTGTGCGTCTGCGTGTGTTTGTAAGGCATTTCACACATAATTGAAAGTGGCATAGCTTGCTTCACACTTCAAAAGGCTTCAGCCTGGCTACCATTGTCCCGACAGCTGGCAGATAAAACAGATTCATGAAGACGCACACAACACACACACAAACACACATATGTTTATGGTTAATGAGTGGACACAAAAGCGGAAAGACACAACAATACACACCATACACAGCACAACTCGAGAGCAATCTGGAATTCATGGCTGTCTGACAAGAGCCAAATTTGAATGTTCTCTTGCTTAGGTTTTTTTTTTCCTTCAGAATTGATAGCATTTATGAATAGGCTGCATTATCTCCAGTGCCAAATTTTGGGAAGCTAGCAAGGGAAATGGAAGCATAAAGCAGAGGTCACGCACAAGCTGGTTTAATTACGTTTGCTAGTCCTGAGATAAAAACTTCACTCTTATGTGCTCAAAGCAACAATGAGGTAGTATAACCACAATTTAATGACAGTACATGACTGCCTGTCATCATGCATATGAAAGATGAGTTGAAGGCTGCAGTTGCAGCAATCTCCCCATTCCTTAAGGCCGCTTCCAGCTCACTTGCTCATACCGCATCATCAAGGGCCATCTGTACATGCCGCACTCACTGTGCCCGGTTCAGCTTCTGCTGCTCTACATCAGAACAGTCAGATGAACCAGTTCCTGATGCTATTTTCTCTTGCCTGTACAATAACGAAGTATTTATCAAATACAAGTGTTGTTGTCAAGACCACGTCATGGCCAAGATCAAAATGTATTACGACCGAGACAAGACCAAGACTTTGAAGGGTTGAGATCAAGTCGTGGTGAAGAAGGAGCTGAGCCAAAAGGCGAAGCTCTCGATTTACCAGTCGATCTATGTTCCGACTCTCACCTATGGTCATGAGCTTTAGGTAATGACCGAAAGAACAAGGTCATGGATACAAGCGGCCGAAATGAGTTTCCTTCGCAGGGTGGCTGGGCGCTCCCTTAGAGATAGGGTGAGAAGCACAATCACTCGGGAGGAGCTCGGAGTAGAGCCGCTGCTCCTCCACATCGAGAGGAATCAGCTGAGGTGGCTCAGGCATCTCTTTCGGATGCCTCCTGGATGCCTCTCTGGGGAGGTTTTCCAGGCATGTCCCACTGGGAGGAGGCCCCGGGGAAGACCAAGGACATGCTGGAGGGACTATGTCTCTCGGCTGGCCTGGGAACGCATTGGTATTCTTCCCGAGGAGCTGGCCGAGGTGTCTGGGGAGAGGGAAGTTTGGGCTTCCATGCTCAGACTGCTGCCTCCGCGACCCAGCTGCGGATAAGCGGAAGATGAGATGAGATGAGATCAAGTTTACACCAAGACCAAGGCAGGGCGAGACCGAGTCAAGACCAGGACCAGACCAGTGGGCGTGAATGGGATGGGGGAGGGGTGACAGCTTTTAACAGGAAGAAAAATTTCAAAATAGTATTGTGACATGTTATTGGTTGCATTTGAAGCAGGAAATTTTACATCCAATCACAGTAACGATGCTAATAAATAAATCAGACAATGCACAGGCGATTTAGTGAAATCCTTGGAGTTGTGGTCTTGACCGGTCTTGAAATAAAATCCCAAGTCCTCTATGTCTGAGACCAAGACAAGACAGAGTAAAAAAGCAGTCGATTCTGAGACGAGACAGAGACCTTCAAAAAGTGGTCTTGAGTCCGGCCTCGAGTCCTACAACACTATCAAATACCTCAATCTGGAGTTTGAGACAAGCCACCTTTCAGTCATGGTGTTCTTGTATAAGACAAATATGTTCTTTTACCACATCTTAATTTTAGTGCAGAAAATAGTCACAGACTACAGGCTAAAAGAATTGAAGCATTTTGTACTAACTGGTTGCCGATGTCTGTGTCAGCGCTGCTGTTGGTACCAACGAGTTGTCATTTGGGGCCATTGAACCATCCTTGCTTACTGATATGTAATCTTGTACAGAATGTATATACAAATGACTTGTTAATTTCACAAACAATACAAAATAGCAACAACAACTCCAGAAAACTGAAAATAAAACAGTAGCACTTAGCACAGCAGCACAAGCTAATGCTGTCTGCGATGTTGAATTTCTTGGTTGTTAGACGTGAGTTTAGCAGGAAGTACATTGAGCGAGGAAATTATAAAAGTGGTTAAAGAAAGTAAGCAAGTTTCTATTTTAGCATATGAAACTAAAAATAAAAAAAATAGCCTCAATGAGTCTGTAGCTCATACCGGCCACTGTTGCGTGTGAGTTTGAAATCCGATCAATCCTGTGGGATGAGTAGCGATTTTTGTGAAATTGAATATGACTCCTGTGTAGCCGCATCTATGGCAGGTGGCGCCACCTGGTGAACAACTCTTGTTGGAATATGCCTTTAGAGTCTTCTGGGTGAGTTTCAGTGAAACGTCCCAGCAGTTTATGAAGATCAGTGTTTAATGTGACGAGTCACTCAAAAATTTCAAACACCCATAAAATCATAAATCTGAACTGTGGCGCTACCATCTTGACAATGTTTTATACAAACCAACCTGAGGAACATTCCATATGAGTAATCAAAATCTGATAACCCCTGTAGGAGGAGTACCATTTTGTGAAATTGCACATGACCCTTGTGTAGCTGCATCCATGGCAGGTGGCGCCATCTGGCGAACAATGCTTGTTGGACTATGTCTTTAGAGTCTTCTGGGTGAGTTTCAGTGAAAACGTCCCAGGAGTTTATGAAGATCAACGTTTAATGTGACAGGTCACCCAAAATTTTCAGATACCCATAAAATCGTAAATATGACAGGTGGCACTACCATCTTGACAACTTTTATGCACACCCACCTGGGGAACATTCTTTGGATGTTTGATCGAAATCTGATAAATCCTGTAGGAGCAGTAGCGATTTTTGTAAATTGTGGACGGATGACCAACGTATGACAGATGATGCGTGATTGCATAAGCTCATCTGGCCTGGCCTACGGCCGGATGAGCTGAAAATGAAGCAGCTGTCCTTGGTCATAAGGTACTATCATAATGTCGTGGTTTTATTTATGAGAGTTTCCTTGAGTTCCAGGAAGCAGAACATTTGGATGCAGCTGGTTTATCTGAGAAAATCATTTCATGTCTGGAGAAGTATGGGCCAGAATAGAGAGAGAATCTGGTGGGCCAAAGCTATGATAGGTCTACAGTCATGAATGGCAGATGGTCCAAACAAGAGTTAATGAGGTTGCCACATATGCATTCTGTGTTCACTGCAGCACAATGTTTGACTCTCATCATTGTTTTTTCCTCTGTGCTGGAAAGACTAGATGTGTTCATGTCAGGCTCATACAGGATGTTCATTACAAGTGATTTGATGTACAGAAAGAAATGTTCAGTGGGGCACCATGGGAACTACAAAAACCTAGTGAGACTAGTTAGGCCTGCTGTTATGCTGCATGAAGAAACCTTATGGATAGACTGACTGAGGGAATTCATCCAGTGTGCTAGATGACATTTCAGATAAGGCCAGTCCACAGAGAACTATAAAAGCAAGAGGACTGTGCTATCAAATTGATTGAATTGCACAGGACCCCTTGTAGTGTTCAGAGTTTTTATCTGACTTACTCCAGCCACCTAAGGTTAACCTTACCAAAGCAGGCGAAGAATATCGTAAATTATTGGCAAGTTTCTACCATCATCAAACCAAAAAGAACACACATCAAGCAGACTCCATGATAGTCTTGGCACATTTACATCTACACTTGGAGAGCAAACACATGTTGATAGCACTGATGGCTTCAGAAAAGGAATACTGATTCTCATCATGGACCCAGGGCGGCACGGTGGTGTAGTGGTTAGCGCTGTCGCCTCACAGCAAGAAGGTCCTGGGTTCAAGCCCCATGGCCGGCGAGGGCCTTTCTGTGCAGAGTTTGCATGTTCTCCCCGTGTCCGCGTGGGTTTCCTCCGGGTGCTCCGGTTTCCCCCACAGTCCAAAGACATGCAGGTTAGGTTAACTGGTGACTCTAAATTGACCGTAGGTGTGAGTGTGAATGGTTGTCTGTGTCTATGTGTCAGCCCTGGGATGACCTGGCGACTTGTCCAGGGTGTACCCCGCCTTTCGCCCGTAGTCAGCTGGGATAGGCTCCAGCTTGCCTGTGACCCTGTAGAAGGATAAAGCGGCTAGAGATAATGAGATGAGATGAGATCATGGACCCAACAATCAGTCAGATGGACAGGTGCTTTTTCAAAGTCCAGCTGCAACATGATAAGGGGCACACAAGTTCTAAACCCATCAAACAATGACCTCTCAAAGGAGAAATTGGTTTTCTTAGTGGCTGAGGCATAAGACTTGACATGTGAGATATGCCAGACAAAAAAGACTTTTTTCCAAAAAACAGAGCAAATAGTTGAGTAAACCCATCCAGTCTGACTGAGTTTGTGAAGTTCTTGGCTCCTTTTCAGGAGGTGTTCTTCATACTTTCTCATCTGTGCAAGACTGCTACTGTTTTGCCACTGAGTACTGCAGGGTGTGAGCACAGCTTTTCAACTTTGAAGCTTGAGAAAAAAAAATCACCTGCACTCATCCATGGAATCTAGCTGTTCTCAGCATTGAGAACCAGCGTGCAAAAGTACTTTTGATATGTTTGTGAAACATTTTGCTGCACAGCACAACAACCATCACCTTAAGCTGTCTTATACCCCATTCCAAAACTGTATATTTTCTGCTTATATGCTGTAATGGCGTCATGTGGGAATGGGAGCAAAATGGCAAAGTCAATACAACTGATCCCTTGGTGACCTAGTAATGTTTACGGTCATCTTTTGTTACAGCTCCAGTGGGAATCGGAACCATCAGATTTACATGTTGTGACTGGTTGTCATGTTGATGGCAGTGACCTAAATGATGTAGGTGGTACCGGTAGTGTGACGGAACTAGTCATACTGCCTTAATCTAAACCATCCAGCAGCGAGCTCAAAACAATAAGCAAAGAAAACATCAACAGATATAAGCAAAATGTTATAAATAGCCATTGCTTGAACAAAACAAATGTTCAGGAACAGGAAGAGAACTATCTTGACAGAGACGTGATGCAGCTCGACTCATGTCGTGGTGCTAACTTGCTAATGTCTCAGCTTGGGCTTTTCAAAACAATGGACTTTCTGCCTCGTGAATTGTATGTCATATCCGGTCTTGCACGGTTCACACGTCTTGCAGTGGTTGGCGCTCCGTAACATTCCATTAAATGCAGTCAGATGGGAAAACATGATATCTGTTACTTTTCTGTTATGGAAGACTGAGTGGGAATGAAAATTTGTTAAATTTTATGGTTTGTTGTTTTGACTTCATACAGTAACAGATTTCATATGTGCAAGGGGCTTTTAAATAAATGTAGTCAGGCACGACCAGATGGATAGTGCAGAACCAGTAAGAGGTGCACTGTTTTCTGAACACTGGTCTGCTATTACTGTTGTCCATCATTTAAGAAATTTGAGGATGTGTGTATCAAAATAATGTAAGAATACATTTTGTAAAAAAATATTTGTGGATCATTTGTTGAATTACATATAGAAGTAAAACTGTGTTTGTATTTTTATATGGAGATTTCCACGTACCGCCCTCCCATGCCACCTTGTCAAAACCTCTTGTCACCCCTTTGCCACCCCATGTAAAATGTTCTAGCTCCTCCATTATCCACCACTCCTGGTTAAAACTTAGCATCCACTAATGGCACTGCCTCTTCCACTAATTTAACCTCTGTGACCTCCGATAATGGGGGCAGAACTGAAGTCTAACATTCTGTGTATTGCTGTTGTGTTTCAAAAGATGTCAAAACTCGTAGGTCCTATGACTAAACCATAGATGTTGAATGGTTAGTGCATTCAGCATTCAGACTTCCATGCTGAATTTTTAGCAAAGACATCATTACACAACTTAATGAGGGCACTGTTACTTCTACTGTCATCTCGTAAGTTGATGGAAAACTAGAACTCTAAGGTGCATTGCTTCCTGTTTGGGCTGTGCACAGTGGATAAATACCCCTGGACTCTCATGTGCTCATGCTTCAACGTCTACAGGTAAGTAGATCAACAGAAACAATTGTTCTAGATTAAAAAAAACCAAAAAAAATCTTTTTCAAATCTTGATTTTATGAATCTGCCTCTGTAAATGAGCCTTTGTCTGTGTTGGAACACTGGTGCCACCTTGGCTTGTACCCTCAGCATCGAGAGAAACTTCAGCCAATTGCTTTCCAGCATCCCCTGGCCACGGGCTACACAGGGCACTGATGGGATTCAAACTTCAGTCCTGCCAACAGGCCTTGCCTTCACACCCCCAATCTTTTATACAGGCACACAGAGGCTGGGGGACAGAGAGGGAATGAAAATGACACTGTATGACCGTGTACCAAAAGCACATACATTTGAAATGCCAATATGCTAATGCTAACATTTAGCCTTTTGCTCTGGGGTTTGGTTGTTCAAACATGTGACGGTGGCTGTGAGGTCAATGATGAGATTATGCATTCAGGGGATGTGTATGTATCTGTACTCGAGTGTCATCATCGCTTCTTTCTCTCGCACGCCGTTGCCCTGTGCATTATTCAAGCATTGTCTGTCTCCCTGCAGTTCTCCATTTTCAATTAGTGTTACTGGCAAGATGGATGTAATTATATGATTCAAACAGCTGCCAGTTCAATCTAACAAGCCTGATATGCTTCAGAATCCAAGCTTCGCATTTAGAGATTTGCCTGATTGGGTCTCATTTGCTTCCATGGTTGTTCCACATGTGCTCCTAATAGAGGGAGCAAGAGACAAAATTGATTGATTGGCCTGTTTTATGAGGCATAGGAAGGCCTCTTGATATACAAATATATACTGAATGCACATGAAATATCAGGAGTCTTGCTATTATGATGATATTCAGTACAGCTAGTCCTGTCAGCCATAAATGATGTGTTTACATGCACAACAAAATTACAGTCATTATCAGATTTTGGCAGTTACCAGATTATTCACATGGTTGTGTAAGTGTATTATGATGTCATGTATTGAATCATCAAATAAATAAGTTAAATAAAAATGAAAAAAAAAAAAAAATCTGGATTTTAGCCACATAATCATTTAAGCAGTTGTAAACTGTGAATGTAATATCTTTCATTTTTGTGCAACAACAACAGAAACCAACACAGAAAAGACAATATAATAAAGCAACTCAATTTTTATGGACCCCTGAGCTTGTCATTTTTAAACTATTACTAGCAAAATGGCCCAGAAGCATCCCTACATGTTTATTTTTGTAAAGAATGTAAGAGAGTATGAATATACCTGAATATGCAGTTTCACAAACTCCTATAATTTCCTGCCATTCCAAAATGTTCACACTTAACTAGCTCACATTTGTCACAGATAAACATGCCATTGCAGTATCTGGGTCTCAATTTATATCGTCATTTTCTCAGTGATTTATTTCATAATCACCAAACCTGTTAAAATATACTATAATACTCACAATTGTGTTTAGGACAGTTAGCTTACAGGTAACAACTAAGCTAGCTCACATTATGTGTCCCAGGTGAGATTTTAATATTTGAGGTTGTATTGTCATTTTCTCAGTGATTTATTTAACAGTAGCTAATCCAGTTAATATACTATTTACAAAAAACAGCACAATTTTGTTTCCTATCATTAACCAGTTTAGCTCTCCTGGTAGTTAACTGCTACGCTAGCTCAAGTTTGTCACAGGTAGACATGAGTTGGATTTCAATTAAATACATTACTGAAACTAGAAGGGCACTCAGTACACTGTCAGAAATAGGGGTTCCGTAGGAGTCCATTTCTGTCCCCTAAGGTACAATCTACACTAATGTACCCCCTAGAGCTCATTATTAGACTTCAAGGTACCAATGTGTACCTTTTTAGGGTCAAAAAAGTACATACATGTTCCCAAGCAGTATATAAAGGGTACAAATAAGTACTCTAGAGGCTACCGGTCCAGTGACAAGCCACTGTACCCCTAAAGGCACAATAATGTACTTTATTTTCTGAGAGGTGTAGTGTATACCTCCACCAAGTCACATATCAACATCAAAATCAAATCACTTGAACCTAGGATAATACTAAAGCTGTGCACCAAATTTCATCCAAATCCATTCAGCTACTTTTTGAGTGACTTTGGGAACAGACCAAAAAAAAAAAAAAAATCCTGGATCCACATACATGTCCAGATTTGCATCAAAATCTAATCAATTGTTCCTTGGCCCATGGCTCATGTTTTGTCAGAATTTCATCAAAATCCATTCAGTACTTTTTGAGTTATGTTGGTCAGAGACAAAGAAACGGAAGCAAAAACAACTTCCTCCAACAAAGTTGGCGAAGGTAACAATCACAGGCACTGAAATCCAATTAATATCTACTGGAGATAAATTTGAGCTAAGAACAGGCAAATCTTCTTTCATATACCATAACATCACACATTTGTATACCATCATTAGCCAAGTTAACTACCCTACTAGTTAACTGCAAGAGAGTATTGATGTTCCCAGGGCCCTATGTTCAACTCCTTACTATATTTCCTGAACATTCCCACACATACAAACACCCATTCTGATTTACTGATACAAGTTAATAATAGCTGTAATTATGTTTGCGCATAATTTCGGTTCAGTTCCTGTAGGTTCGCATGTTACTACACATTCAAGTCAAAGGCTACTTTCCACTGGGGATGAATGACAATCTACAGCAGTGTTTCACCACTGGTGGGTCGCGACCCAAAAGTGAGTTGTTAGCCCTTTATGATTGGGTTGTGGACTGCTGGGAAGAAAAAAAAACACCTGCTAAATGCAAAGGATAAATCATAACAAAACAGAAAACCATGGAAAAATATGATTTAAAAAAATGGTCATGTGCATTCAATCAAATTCTGTCAATTTTGGCTATAATTCATCTGTGAACAATTGGTGGTAACATTGGATAGGCAAAGTGAAATTTTCTCAAAAAGGTTACTGCAAGGTAAACAAAAATATAACTTGGATTACATAATATGGCTTTATGTGCACAGAGGACAAGATAGATTAGATTAGATTAGATTAGATTAGATTAGATTAGATTAGATAGAAATTTATTGATCCCTTTGGGAGGGTTCCCTCAGGGAAATTAAAATTCCAGCAGCATCATTACAGATAAACAGAGAATAGAAAATAGAGAAAACTTCTAGATAAATTAAATTAAATTAAGTATTTACATATACAAATATAACAAAGAATAAGATATGGGGGAAAAAGTCCAGCAGGAGAGGTATTGCACATTATATTGCACATTTATATTGCGCATTGTCCAGTATTGCTTTTTATCAGGCTGGGCTACTGCTCCTTCCCATCCTCTGTCCTTCTGTTAACCCTTCTCCCCCCCAGAGAGGAGCTGTACAGTCTGATGGCGTGAGGGACAAAGGAGTTTTTAAGTCTGTTAGTCCTGCACTTGGGAAGGAGCATTCTGTCACTGAACAGGCTCCTCTGGTTGCTGATGATGGTGTTCAAAGGGTGACTGGCATCGTCCATGATGTTCAGTAGTTTGTCCATAGACCTCTTCTCTGCCACCATCACCAGAGAGTCCAGCTTCATGCCAACCACAGAGTCGGCCCGCCTGATCAGTTTGTCCAGCCTGGATGTGTCCTTCTTGGATGTGCTGCCCCCCCATCATACCAAGGTGTAAAACAGGACACTGGCGACCATGGACTGATAGAACATCCACAGGAGTTTCCTGCAGATGTTAAAGGACCGAAGCTTCCTCAGGAAGTATAGCCTGCTCTGTCCCTTCCTGTACAGGTGGTTGGTGTTGCAAGTCCAGTCCAGCTTGCTGTCCAGCCACAGCCCGAGGTACTTGTAAGAATCCACAGCCTCCACCTCGACTCCCTCGATCAGAACTGGTCGTGACCTTGGTCTGGACCTCCAGTGTATAAAATCTGCACAAGCATGGTTTGTGCAGACAGCAGTGTGTTTTTCTTGGTTAATTTTTGGTCTGGAAAGCATGAAATCATCAAAATTCACAAGGTATTTAGAAACAAAACACTCAAGCCATAAAGACAAGCCTGAGGCTTACAAAAGAAAGCAATAGGATCTGGACACATCTCAAATAACGATAAAAAATGTGTGCACTGTTCAGGAACAAGCATTTCGTTCATCATGCAAACTTGCTCATCACATTTCAAAAAGAGCCACATAATTGCAGAGGATCTTGTTTTACCCACCACAATCCACATGAGCAGATTGATTCTCCACGCAAATCTGCCGCAAATCAGTTGGGGAAAAAAAAAATCTTGATCTCCTGTGACACCATATGGTGCAAAATACAAGGTATGTCTGAGGACATAAAGCAGCAGAAGGTAACATGCATTAAAGGGGAACTGAAGTCATTTTAAACTTGCTTTATTTCTTAATTAACGTGTTATTCAATTACGTTGTTGGTTTTATTAACCTTATATCGTGACTCTTATTGGCATATTATATTACACTTCTCGGCCTTTTCAGTTTTTAGCCATGTTGAATGTAGTTTGTATGGTCCACAGCAGGTGTCGTTTATCTGCACGATCTTCACGAGACTTGTGCGAGACTTTAAATGTGAAGTGTCAGCGCCGCCATTTTGAAAACTGTTTACACAGCGGCCAGATCACCAGATTCCAATTTAGATTACTTTCGAGATTTGCCAGCTTCATCGGTGTTGGAGATTATTCCATATGACTTCAAACCAACGTGAAGTAGAGAAGAGTTGGAAAGACGACAGGATAAGGACTAGTCTATCACGCTGGTATTTACGTCATTACTGTCGCACAATTAAAATGTGCCAGATCAGGCAGCTGGTGGGTTTTCAAACTAATAAATACATGCATGTATTTTTGTGATAAATACATATTATACTGAGCGCATTTCCCACATAATCCTCACTAAGGTTTCGGACAGCACTACAAAATGGCGTCCCCACTATATAGTGTCCTAGTAGGGAGTGATTTTGGACACAGGGAAAACTTCCGGCTTGATTATGTCAGCATTCGAAAGAGGGCGCACATGTCTTTTGACAATGTTGGCAGATGTTGGTCACTTTGATTTCCGCTATACATTTTACTTCTGTCCTACGAAGTCTTGCACAGGTCTCCATGAATCTCATTTACAGCCATTGCTTTGACATATGGACTGATATATTACAGAGCATATTTCAAACACTCATAACTTGCTATAGCAGCGACAAAATAGCTGTCAGAAATGCATTCCAACATTTTATAAA
Source organism: Neoarius graeffei (assembly GCF_027579695.1). Lineage (NCBI taxonomy): Eukaryota > Metazoa > Chordata > Actinopteri > Siluriformes > Ariidae > Neoarius > Neoarius graeffei. Next base: position 55,353,592 of record NC_083588.1, read on the forward strand.
ATGAAAAATAGAATTTTGATAATAAAAAATTTGCATTCAGTTCCCCTTTAAGGCAAATGACTATTATACACTCCAACTAAATGACGGAACAGATGTATCCAATCATGCCATCCTGATTTTAAGACACTTATCAACAGGAAATCGCACCCGTAGGTTTCCCATTGATTTCCACAGGCTATGATTTCCACTCGGTTCCTTTTAAATCTCATTGTTACAGTGTGTTTGTGCATTTAATAGTTGTGTGTTTTTCATATTGAGTGTCTCATCTCATCTCATTATCTCTAGCTGTTTTATCCTGTTCTACAGGGTCGCAGGCAAGCTGGAGCCTATCCCAGCTGACTACGGGTGAAAGGCGGGGTACACCCTGGACAAGTCGCCAGGTCATCGCAGGGCTGACACATATGGCCCTTTTCCACTACCCTTTTTCAGCTCACTTCAGCTCACTTCAGCTCACTTCAGCCCGACACGGCTCGCATTTCGACTACCTCAGAGCAGCACGACTCAGCTCGCTTCAGCCTTACTCAGCACCCAAAACTTGCATGGTTTTGGAGTGGGGCTGAAGCGAGCCAAACCGAGCCTAGTGGGGCTAGGGGCGTGAGGAGACACTCCCCTGTGCACTGATTGGTGAGGAGGAGTGTCCTCACATGCCCACACACGCCCCGCGAGCACGCTGGGATCTGTAAACACCGTAAACCCGGAAGAAGAAGAATTACGAATTACGAGAATTTCTGAAGCCTTATGCGCCTCACCTCATCTATACGCTCTTGCCAGTATCTGTTGGCGTTGTCGGTGACAACAAGCCACAGCACCAAGACCAGCAACACTAACGACTCCATGTCCTCCATGTTTATTGTTTACTATCTGGGTCGTGAGACTACCGCTTAAAAGGTCACTGATGTCACTGTTTGCGCCGCCTAACGACATCACGTGACGTCCACCCACTTACGCTAACTCCACCCAATGTGTCCACCCACTTCGAGCCAGCACGGTTCAGCGCGGTTGTAGTCGAAATGCAACCCCAACAGCCCCACTCAGCTCGACTCAGCCCAACTGAGCCGTGTTGGTAGTGGAAAAGCGGCAATAGACACAGACAACCATTCACACTCACGGTCAATTTAGAGTTACCAGTTAACCTAACCTGCATGTCTTTGGACTGTGGGGAAACCGGAGCACTCGGAGGAAACCCACGCGGACATGGGGAGAACATGCAAACTCCATACAGAAAGGCCCTCACCGGCCACGGGGCTCGAACCCGGACCTTCTTGCTGTGAGGCGACAGCGCTAACCACTACACCACCGTGACGCCCGAGATTGAGTGTATAATTTGTAATTCAGTATTTGTCTTGGTGTGTATTTTATTTGTGAGATGAGGTAAAGTGCACTTACTCGGGATTATGTTTATGCATTTATATATTATAGTGGTGCATATTATTGTTACTTCATTAATGTTCTTGGTTTGGCACGCAAATCTACACTGACCGGCCACTTTATTAGGTACACCCATCCACCTGCTGTTTTATGCAGTTCTCTAATCAGCCGATCCCTTGACAGCAGCAGAATGTATAAAACCAAGCAGATACAAATCAAGAGCTTCAGTTAATGCTCACTTCAAACATCAGAATGGGAAAAATTGTGATCTCAAAGTGTGACTTTCACTGTGGCATGGGTGTTGGTTTGAGCCAGATGGACTGGTTTGAGTATTTCAGAAACCGCTGATCTCCTGGGGTTATGATACACAACAGTCTCTAGAGTTTACACAGACAGAATGGTTCAAAAAACAAAAAAACATGTGAGCGACAGTTTTGTGTGTGGAAATGCCTTGCTGTTAAGAGAGGTCAGAGAAAAATGGCCAGATTGGTTTGAGCTACCAGGAAGGATATAGCAACTCTTTACAACCGTAGTGAGCAGAAAAGCATCCCAACATGCAGCAGCAAAAGACCACATTGGGTTCCACTCCTGCAGCCAAGAACAAGAATCTTAGAATCAAGAACAAGTTTCTATTAAAGTGTCCATTGAGTGCAGACATACCACCAGATCGAAAGCACTGCTTGTTTTCAATATGGTTGTTAGTCCTTTGTTGGCCCTTTGGTCCATGTTTCTGTTGAACACATTCCACGTTGCCAGTGGGAGCTTGGCTCCAGGCAGGGCGTATGTGATACGAATGTATGTGGGAAAGTCCTGCAACTCAGGGTGGCCCCTCAGGCCAAGACTGGTATGTCTGCTGTTGACCAGAATATTGAGATTAATTTGGATCAGAGCCAAAGGCCTGTCAATGCTCCATTTCAGAATGAAATGGCCAATCCAATTTGCTGCACCCTTTTCCACAAGGCTTGATTAAAATGGAAGTAACATCCTCCAATTTTGGCTTATGGCAACTCCAGTTCAAGGGCAGTTTTCATTTACAAAGCCACTGATGACTTTACGGGGATGCCAGTAGTAGTGGGTGAGTCTTCTCGTTGCAGTTTGGACAGACTGGAACACTTGTCGGTAGTGCCCAATTGTACGGTGCTCCATTTAGACATGTACAAGAAGTACAACAAAGCTATAGAGATCTTGCACGTGACGTTACATCCGCTCCAGATTGTAAGCAGTCGCCATTTTGTCGGTCAAACGCCATATTTCCGCCATCTTTCCAACACTGACTTTGTTGTTTTTTCCCCCAAATCTTCAAATATTACTGTGCCACAATGCCGGAGAGTTGTATGGCATATAAATGCCACAACAGGAGAGGTCAGAAATCGGGAAGAAAGTTTCATAGGCTGCCACGGGACCCTGACAGGCGTGCAAAGTGGATTGCTGCTATCGGCCGGGCCGATGCAAACAACAAGAACAAGGCATGGGAACCGACTGGAAAGAACGATCACTGGTGCCTGTGCAGTGACCATTTCATCTCAGGTTCGCCATGTATTTATTTCAGTATATCCATGTGGTTATTCGCAACATAAGTTTATGACTTGCTCTAATAAAAAATTCCGGGAAGTGGGAACCTGAGAAAAGGCTTGGGGCGGGGGGGGATTGGGTCTTTAGTGGTGTGACAATCAATGTAGTCTCTAGATATAAAATTCTTTTACACTTTTAGGGGTCACATGAATTTCTGTAAAGATAACTGTCCAGAGATTTATAAGCACGCAGTGCTTCACCACTGAACAGCGAGGGAAAGTTGATGAGGTAATTATACACGTCTGGGTATTCCACCTCTCGCAGTTCCATATCCACTGACACGGTCGTGAAAACTACGTCCGGTAAGCCATAAGGGTCACTAATCCGTAGGTCGTTTATTTTAGACATATATCTAATTATCTGTTCATTAAAAAATGAGCTGTGTAGTTCATCGGTTGAAATTTATGTATTTTGTACACGAGTGCAGCAGTATTCAGCAGTATTCCGCGGTGTTTTTTACCGACAAAATGGCGGCTGTGTACTTTCCGGTCACGTGACTGCAAGAGCTCTATAACTGTCCCATGGTATTGGTTCACAGACATGCGGTTAGGTTAACTGGCTACCCTAAATTGTCCATAGGTTTAATGTGTGTGTGAATGATTGAGAAGAGAAAACCCCTATGATAATCCAGTAGAAGGCAATGGGAAACTACTACTGTAATCCTTCCCTTGAAACTTTTATGGCTGAAGCCGTCAGAGCAGACCTGCCATCAGGCAGAACACTAAAGAAGAATAAGGCTTTTGATCAACTCAAACTGTTCTCATCTGATCTCTCTTATCACCAAGATCTTTCTGCCTGCCACTTTCTGGATTTTTTCCCACTCCATTCTGTGTAAACTCTAGATACTGTCATGTGTTAAAATCCCAGAAGATCAGCAGTTTCTGATTTAATCAAACCAGTCCATATCCATCCATTATCTGTAGCCACTTATCTTATCCTACAGGGTTGCGGGCAAGCTGGAGCCTATCCCAGCTGAGTATGGGTGAGAGGCGGGGTACACCCTGGACAAGTCGCCAGGTCATCACACGGCTGACGCATAGAGACAGACAACCACATTCACACTCACATTCACACCTACAGTCAATTTAGAGCCACTAATTAGCCTAGCCTGCATGCCTCTGGACTGTGGTGGAAACTGGAGCACCCAGAGGAAACCCACGCGGACACGGAGAGAACATGCAAACTCCACACAGAAAGGCCCTCGTCGGCCACTGGGTTCAAACCCAGGATCTTCTTGCTGTAAGGTGACAGTGCTAACCACTACACCACCGTGCCGCCCACAAACCAACCCATATAGCAGCAACAATTATGCCAAAGTGAAAGTCACTGAGCTCACAATTTTTCCCTTCATTCTGAGGTTTGGCTGATTGGATAATTACACGAATGATCAGTGATACAAGTGTTTCTGTTAAAGAGGCTGAGTGTATATAATCACTATCGGCCATCCAATATAAGTTAGTCTGGGTTACCCAAGTAATTAATTTCATAAACTAATTCTGTATGTATATAGTGAGTTGTGAAGCAACTGTAGATTTAATTAGCAAGAAATCTGATTACTCTTTGACCCAGAGTTTTCACTTAATGTGTACTTAGGTAATTATTCACCATAATTTAATTATCAGAGGTATAAACATGAGCAGTATTGTTCTCGTTGTGCCCTAAATGCATGTGTGCAAGTACAGTAAGGGCTCTTATCTCTAAGACATACTGTATGCTACTGGTAAACTGAATGACCATGACGATGTTTTTATGCATTTTAAATAGGCTTTTGTGCCAACAGTTGCAAGAAGACAGTTACACACCAGTTGCATCAGCTGTGGCTCAAGACAAAGTTAAATAAGCATGGTACCAAGCTTTGAGAAGATTTGAATATAAATTTAGACCTCTATTTCTCATCCTCCATTTCTTTCGAAGATGATTACATCTTTATGGTGTGAATATCTTGATTCATCTACTCATTACACCACATCTCCAGAGGTCACTCCTGAGAGAGAAGTGGGGTCAAAGGTCACGTCTCCTAATTCAATACTTGGAAGAGTCCTCATAGGCATTTCCTTCACCCCTCCCCTCCTTCATCACATATTTTCAGTTAATTCTCACTGCCTTCTCTAGAGGGAATGTGAGTTGTTTCCCCCCCCACTCTGTCTGTGTTGTTTCTTTTCACCTCAGGAGGAAATTGTGCAACTGTAGGCCCATTAAAATATGATAAAACAGCCTAATCTCTTTAGGGTTGAAAGAGCAGCGATGCTCCAGGCATCCACAGATGGAAGGATAAGTTTGTTCTTATTTTAAAGCAAGTCTGCCTTTCAGATTGTTCAAGTGTAGGTCATAAAAAGAATTTTCCCCGACACCCAATTATTTTTGTTTAGTGGACTGAAAGCTACTGAACTTGAATCACAGACTTCCACTTTTATTTTTTTATTTTTTGTTTTAAATAGAACAATAAATGAATTTAGGTCCACGTGGCCCTAAATTCTCAGCTATTTTTTCCTGCTTCACTTTGACCCAATTCAAGATACTACATCATGCATCACGTCATGGGCTTCTCCCGTTTGCACAAGGCATTGTGGGATACAAATTTGAAACAGGAGAGAAAAATGGAGGATGTGAGTGTGCAAATGAAACGTGGAAGACCGACCACAGTAACGGAAAGCAAGAAGAAAAGACGTTAGGTTATATAGTGCTCAGCGTAAATGAGTACACCCACTTTGAAAAGTAACATTTTAAACAATATCTCAATGAACACAAACAATTTCCAAAATGTTGACAAGACAAAGTTTAATATAACATCTGTTTAACTTATAACGTGAAAGTAAGGTTAATAATATAAACTTAGATTACACATTTTTCAGTTTTACTCAAATTAGAGTGGTGCAAAAATGAGTACACCCCACAAGAAAAACTACTACATCTAGTACTTTGTATGGCGTCCATGATTTTTAATGACAGCACCAAGTCTTCTAGGCATGGAATGAACAAGTTGGAGACATTTTGCAACATCGATCTTTTTCCATTCTTCAACAACGACTTCTTTTAGTGACTGGATGCTGGATGGAGAGTGATACTCAACTTGTCTCTTCAGAATTCCCCAAAGAAAATAATTTCTTTCCACCACAAAGGTGAAGGCTACAAGAAGATCAGCAAAGCTTTACTTATCAGTCAGAATACTGTAGCAAAAGTGGTACAAAAATTTAAGAAAGATGGAACTGCAACCATCTCACAGAGACGTCCAGGTCGTCCACGGAAGTTAACACCTCGACAGGAGCGTCTTCTGATGAGAAGGGTTGAAGAAAATCGGCATGCAAGTTCACTGCAGTTATCTAAAGAAATAGAAAGCCAAACTGGGGTGACTATTTCCCATGACACAATACGGAGTACACTGCAGAGGAATGGCATGCATGGATGTCGTCCACAAAAGAAGTCTTTCCTAAAGCCCAGGCACAAAAAAGCCCGCCTAGAGTTTGCCAGGGCCCATGCTGACAAAGATGAAGACTACTGGGACTCTATACTCTGGAGTGATGAGACCAAGATAAATGTTTTTGGAACTGATGACTTCAAAACTGTATGGCGTCGCAAAGGTGAGGAATACAAAGAAAAATGCATGGTGCCTACAGTGAAACATGGTGGTGGCAGTGTCCTTATGTGGGGCTGCATGAGTGCTGCTGGTGTCGGAGAGCTGCATTTCATTGATGCCATCATGAATTCACAGATGTATTGCTCTATACTGAAAGAGAAGATGCTACCATCACTCCGTGCCCTTGGCCGTCGTGCACTTTTCCAACATGACAATGATCCTAAACACACATCTAAGGCCACTGTTGGATTTCTGAAGAAGAACAGGGTGAAAGTGATTCAGTGGCCAAGTATGTCTCCTGATCTGAACCCAATCGAACACCTATGGGGAATTCTGAAGACACAAGTTGAGCATCACTCTCCATCCAGTCACTAAAAGAGGTCATTGTTGAAGAATGGAAAAAGATTGATGTTACAAAATGTCGCCAACTTGTTCATTCCATGCCTAGAAGACTTGGTGCTGTCATTAAAAATCATGGAGGCCATACAAAGTACTAGATGTAGTAGTTTTTGTTGTGGGGTGTACTCATTTTTGCACCACCCTAATTTGAGTAAAACTGAAAAACGTGTAATCTAAGTTATATTATTAACCTTACTTTTTCCTGTTATAAGTTAAACAGATGTTATATTAAACTTTATCTTGTCAACAGTTTGGAAATTGTTTGTGTTCATTGAGATATTGTTTAAAATGTTACTTTTCAAAGTGGGTGTACTCATTTACGCTGAGCACTGTATATGAAGGAAAGGAAACGCAGGGCCAAGCTAATAAATATCAGCGGTCAGCGAGCACCTCGGTGTGATCAGCTGTTCATTTAGCGACAGAATGATGTAACCGTCAGTGCACGGTCAAAGGTAAACCTACGCATGCGCACACGGACTTCCTCTGTCTGCTTGACTGCACAAAGCAAGCGATTTCATGTGCATTATTTGTTAGGGAATCCCCTCAAATTAAATAACTTCCCAGCCACATAATAGCCTGTTTTTTTTTTTTTGTTGAGATATTACAGAAATAAACATATATCACAATGACCAAATTTCAGAAGGAACTAAATTTCACCGATTTTATGAAATCGAAAGGCTGTCTAGCTTTAATCCATTTTTTAAATGTGTCAGTGAAATCTGCTAAGGAATATAGCTCATCTTAATTTTGCTATATCTACAGTATATTTAAAAATCAGGGAATTATACCTTTAGACTTGCCTGCTTTTCATTCCGGATTAATGACTGTCAGAATTCAGTTTGCTCTGGCGACGGAGTGCAGAAGCTGGGCGGAAAATTGATTCTCCACCCCCCAAAAAAAAGCACTTCGGAGGTGATGACCAATGAGATTTTTCAGAGGGACCTGCTGACTTTGGCTCTGCAAAGAGCCATATACATACATACATACTTGATTACCCAATATAGCTGAGAGAGAAAGAGAAAAAAGAAAGATGGAGAGAGTGAGACAGCCTCAGAGGGAGAGGTTGTCACAGTTTATATGGGTTTGTATGAAATGGTTTGTAGCTTTAATCCACAATGTTTAACTCTGGTCATGCTTCTCTCCTGCGGCAACAACATAGTCTTTCACACTACCTCCTCACTACAGACCATGTAACCACATTAAAAAAAAAAAAAAAGGTCAGCCTTTGAACGCCATTCCCAGAATTAGCTAACCTAGGACTCCTTGATATGAGTTCAGCATGGTTACAAAAGCACACCTGCAGCATCCTAACCTGTTGTAACATGCCATTTTTTCCTCCCTAACAGCTCATCGCCCTTGGGTTCTTGGCTCCCCTCTAAGTCCCAAGGGGCAGCCAAGGGCATTCCTGATTGCAAAAGTACTAAGTTGACCTTTAGCAGGCTAATTAAGGATGGTGTGACGTACTCGGACAGATGGCCTTGCCGCAGGGTTTAAGAGCCCCTAAAATCCAAACAGCCATCATCACACAGCCACTTCATGGACAAGTGTAGAGATAGCATGTATAGCAGTCATTTGGAAGAATCCGTCTCTCCAGTGTTCCCATGAGGACAGTAGGAGCTTCAGCTCTTCCTCTCCAATTGTCACAAGTGGGTCATCAGGGGCCCAAGCATGTGTTAGCTTGCCGGTCTGTCATTTTTTCCTGGCATTACTTATTTCTTTTCCTTTCTCACCTTGCTGAGGTGTGAATTGCACAGATACCACATTACACCTCTGCACATTTTAAATGCTTGATGGTTTCCGTGGGAAAAAAAAATAGAACAACTTTTTAACTCGAGAGCCTGAAACTAGGACTCTCTTCAGTGCAAAACCTGCTGCTTAAACTCAGATTTGTACATACTAGTGGACACTTCTCCCAATAACCCTCACCCTATCTGATCAAGCAACAAAACAACAAGCGACTATTCATTTACTATGATGCAGAGTCATGATTTCAGTGACCGTGGCAAGCGACAAAGCAAAGCGGCTATGCTTGGGGTGGGATAGGGGGGTGTTTGAAACCCTGCTGAAATATTTTACCATTCCAAATGCTTTTCTTGTGAGTTTAACATAAGCATTTCTAATTGATTTTAGCAGTTATTCCACGAAATCAAATCGTATTGCTATAAGCCATGTATGACGAGATCGAGTGGAATAACTGTTTTATTCGATCCACATTCACTGGATTTTGAGAAATGGAGCATTTTTATTTTTCGCAAATCTGACAAAATCATTTCCGCTTAGAATGTAAACTGGTGAAATGACAGTAGCAATTTGTGAAAAATGCTATAATAATAACCAACCAACCAACCAACCGTAACCGCTTTATCCTGTTCTACAGGGTCGCAGGCAAGCTGGAGCCTATCCCAGCTGACTATGGGCAAAAGGCGGGGTACACCCTGGACAAGTCGCCAGGTCATCACAGGGCTGACACATAGACACAGACAACCATTCACACTCACATTCACACCTACGCTCAATTTAGAGTCACCGGTTAACCTAACCTGCATGTCTTTGGACTGTGGGGGAAACCGGAGCACCCGGAGGAAACCCACGCGGACACAGGGAGAACATGCAAACTCCACACAGAAAGGCCCTCGTCGGCCACGGGGCTCGAACCCGGACCTTCTTGCTGTGAGGCGACAGCGCTAACCACTACACCACCGTGCCGCCGCTATAATAATAATTCTTGAAAAATAAAAAAGATATGTTCTAACAATCTAGATACTGTTATTCCATATTTTGTTGCTTTTTTGTATTTACTGGGGTTTTGTTTTCAAGTAGAGTTTTTATTTCATCCTCGGTTGGTTCAGCAACACGCTCCGCCATTTTGTTTTTCTCTACTCACAGTATATGAGCTGATATCCTAGTCGTAGAGTAGCCAATCAGAACACACGATTTCTCATATGCAGTGAATGTGGATAGAATAATATGCAGTATATGTGTCAAATAACATGTTTTGATCAGTAAATATGCTTGGTCAATTAACTTATCATTACAATTCCACATTTACCTGTCCCAGATGTCAGATGAGCAATGTCACTTAGTTTGTTTAATCACACATCTCACTGACTATTGGCTGTTATGGTGAGAAACAGGATTAACAATCAGAATCCTGCTTTTTTTTCATTTTTTTTCGTTTGGAAGCTACTAGTCAGCTAACTACACTCGGAGCTTGAGGGATATTGAAGTAACAGCTGATGAAGTAGTGGAGGTTTATTGCAAATCGGCAAATGATTACAGCCAATCTAAAAGAAGATACATGACCTTGATTATAACGGACTCATGACTGCACAGCCACACACCGCTCCAACCATATCATCAGTCAGCATTCAGAGAGGAGGTGGAACAGCTGTGCATCTGGTGTAGAGCCAACAATCTATCCCTCAACATCAACAAGACTAAAGAGATAATTGTTGACTTCAGAAATACCCATCCTGACCACACCCCACTCAGCATCAGCAGCTCCACTGTGGAGATTGTAAAGACTACCGAGTTCCTTAGTGTGCACATAACTGAGGACCTTACTTGGACCACCTTCCTAACCAAGAAAGCCCAGCAGAGAATCCACTTCCTGAGGGAGCTGAAACAGGTAAGCCTCCCTCCTCCCATCCTCACCACATTCTACAGAGGCACCGCCGAGAGTGTTCTGACTAACGGTATCACTATCTGGTATGACAGCAGCAACAGATCTCACCACAAGCGCCTGTAGAAGATAGTGAGGACAGCAGAGAGCATTATTGGGTTGCCTCTCCCCTTACTTGAAGAAACATTCTTCAAACGTGGTGTCCACAAGGCTTGCAGCATTGTGCAAGACCCCTCATGCTGTTCTCATGGACTTTTATCACTTCTGCCATCTAAGAGGAGATACTTTAGCATCAGAACTAGATCTGCTAAGTTGTGTGATAGTTTTACCCCAAGGCCATCATGCTCCTTAACATCCTAGATCACAACCCTCTCATAATACTGCTGATACTTTTGCACAGTCATTTTATCCAAAGGACTATTTTGTACATGGACTGACAGTCATACTTTGGGCGGCAGGTGTTGTAGTGGTTAGCACTGTTGCCTCACACTAAGAAGGTTCTGGGTTCAAGCCCAGTGGCTGACGGGGGCCTTTCTGTGTGGAATTTGCATGTTCTCCCTGTGTTTGCGTGGGTTTCCTCCCACAGTCCAGCTAATTGGCTACTGTTGTTTCCCAAGCCCAGAAATGGGAGGGTTGCGACAGGAAGGGCATCCGGCATAAAACTATGCTCCAATTAACATGACGTGGATCAATAGGATCCACATGGATCCTAACCTGGTAACAGTGATGGAAGAAGACTGACAGTCACACTTTGAATTCTTAATACACATGCTGCACGTTGTTAATCGCAAAAAATAAAACCCTATCGTTTAGTCCTTACTATCATTGCTGCAACCATTATTACTATTATCACTTATGTTCTCTTAGAATCATCAGCTTTCTTATAACATTATATTTTTCTATAGCTACGAATCCATGCCGCTATTGTACTGTATACTCAGGTCTAAGCTATTATCCACATTTGTAAAAGTGCTGCAGAAATGTAAATGTAAATGCACATTGAATCCTACTTGTATATTGCACTATCCTGTCTGTCTGAGCACAATGTCTTGTCATATTTGCACTATGTGTAAACTATGGACTTGAATAATTAAAGCGCACATCGGGCAGAGTTCACACTCCCGAGTGTGTGAACACATGCTGCAGACAGGTGCTCAAGATTTGTCAAAGCGAAATGTGAGCACTAGCTCTTACATCCATCAGAATAATTACCCCATCTCACAAAGACAGGTGGATGAATCTCAGGCCTATGCCATTAACTGACAGCTTTGTTTGTTTTGTTGGAATGAGCTGGCTTATAAAGTGTGTAAGCTTTGTGTGTGTGTGTGTGTGTGTGTGTGTGTGTGTGTGTGTGTGTGTGTGTGTGTGTGTGGGCGCGCGCGCGCATGCGTGCTCATGTGCATGATGCTTATGGTTGATGGGTCTAATCTAAAGCTGTTTAATCAGACAACCATAAATCCACACTTGCTGAACTTACTGATGCAGAATAACTCGTATAAATGCATTGCCTTGCCAAAATATGTTTACAAAGCCAGGCAAACACATTTATACACAGTCAGGTGAGGGACTTTATTTTGTTTGCTTTGCATGTTCATTATTCAATGTGTTTTCACCCTGTCACTGCTTGTGTTTAGTTAACACCAATCAAAGTAGAAAATGCAGGGCCATCCATAGCACATTCACAGCCTCCTCAGGCACCATCTGTATGGCGGGGTGTCATTTATTTATTTTTGATAGTCATCATATTAATGGAAACCTTTTAATTCCACACCACCTCATTCCTCATGCCACATTTTCTAATTCTATAACATCTTTATTCCTTACGTTCTCATTCTTCACCACCTTATTCCTCATGTCTTCATTCTACATCTCATCATTCCTCACCACCTTATCCCTCACTTCCTCATTCGTTACCACCTCATCCCTCACATCCCCATTCCACACTACATCATTCAACACCACCTCATTCCTTACCACCTCACCCCTCACTTCCCCAATCCATACTACCTCATCCCTCACTTCCTCATTCAACACCACCTCAATCGACACCATATCATTCCATACAACCTCATTCAACACTACCTCATTCCTCACCATTTCATCCCTCACTTCCCCATTCCGCACCACCTCACCCCTCACTTCCCCAATCCACACTACCTCATTCCTTACCACCTCATCCCTCACTTCCCCATTCTAAACCACCTCATTCCACACTGCAACATTCCTCACCACCTCACTCCTAACGTCCCTTTCCACACCACCTAATTCCTCACTTCCCCAATCCACGCTGTCGCATTGCTCACCAACTCATCCCTCAATTCCCCATTCCACACCACCTCATTCCTCACCACCTCATCTATCACTTCATCATTAAACACCAGCCCATTCTTCACCACCTTATCCCTCACTTCCTCATTCCTTACCACCTCACCCCTCACTTCCACATTTCCCCATTCCTCACCACCTTTTCCCTCACTACCCCATTCCACACTGTCACATTCCTCACCACCTCATTCCTCACTACCTCATCCCTCAATTCCTCATTCAACACCACCTCATTCCACACCACCTCACCCCTCAAGTCCCCATTCCACACAACCTCATCTCTCACTTCCCCATTCCACATTATCTCATTCCTCACCGCCTCATCCCTCACTTCCCCATTCCACACCACCTCATCCCTCACGTCCCCATTCCACATAACCTCATTCCTCAACACCTCATCCCTCACATCCCCATTCCACACCACCTCACTCCTCAAGTCCCCATTCCACACCACCTCATCCTTCACTTCCTTACTCCTCATCACCTCATCTCTCACTTCCTCATTCCACACCACATCATTGACCACCTCATTCCTCACCTGTTCATTCCACACCACCTCATTCCTCATTTCCATGCACTTTGTCATGTCTCTTCCTTCCACACCCTGTCCTTCCACACCACACATTCCAACACCCTTTGTCATGCCCCCTCACTTCATGGCTTTCAACATACTCCCATTCATTCCACAACTCCCTTATTCCACACCACTCACTCCACTGACCTTTTTCATGCCCCCTCATTCCACAACCCTTATTTCTATGCCACTTCATTCCAGAACCCCTCATTCCACACCCCTCAAGATGCCCCTTTCATTCAATGCCTCTTAATTCCATGCTGCTTCATTCCAAACACTTTATTCTTGGCCTCCTCATTTTTCCTCAACCTATGTCCACTCATTTCACAGCCCTCCATGGCATTCCCTAATTCCTCTCCCTGTTCATTACACACCCATAATAATGCACATTAAAACTACTCCTGAATTAAAAAAAAGGCCACATATACTATTGAAGTTAATGACTACTTTAGATCTCAACAACACCTCACCCCTTGAATGAGTTCCAGAGGGTGAATATGAAGGCTATAGTTGGATTATAACTGAGTCTATAACCTCATCATCTGTCCATCTAATAAATAAATAGTATGATTGTCTAATATACAGTAGTTGAGTGCCAAAATTTGCACACCCTCATGACTAAATGAAGAGGACAAGGCTTTATATATTTTTACTTCTGGGGTCAAATGGAAATGTTCCCTACCATAGAGGCTGATAAAAGCTTTGCAAGCTGTGAACCTTGCCTAAAGCACCCAGTTCTGTTTTGTTCTGTCCTTACGTGAAAAGCAGAAGGAGTCTGGACCACAGATCTGTAAATAATGATGGATGGATTATCACATCTAGGTCAGTTAATGACGGATAACTCATGAGCAGTGACAGGACCGTGCAACCTCTTCTTTAGCACTTCTGTACCAACCGAAGAGAGTGTGTGTGTGTGTGTGTGTGTGTGTGTGTGTGTGTGTGTGTGTGTGTGTGTGTGTGTGTGTGTGTGTGTGTGAGAGAGAGTGAGGGGAAGATACAGTTGCTAAGTGGTGTGCCTATGTGGTGACTTCTCTGTGTCCTTGGGGAGGAGAGAAGTGCTGATATGACCGTGATGAACAACCAGGAGCGTGGTGTGAAAACACTTATTACTGGATGTGAGAACCGATATTGTGTGTGAAAGCATGTATGCGCACACTCACACACACACTCTCTCTCTGTCCCTCTCTCTCTCTCACACACACACTGGCCAACACTTCTTATCTGTAAGAAGAAAAAGAAGTGTAGTTTTGTGTGTGTGTAAGCAATGAAAACATGACAGGGTATGCTATTATTGTTGACTATTTTCTTAGAACAGCACATCACGAAGTGTGTTATTCCCCTTAGTCTACAGCAATTTCTGCAAAACATCTCATCTCATTATCTCTAGCCGCTTTATCCTGTTCTACAGGGTCGCAGGCAAGCTGGAGCCTATCCCAGCTGACTACGGGCGAAAGGCGGGGTACACCCTGGACAAGTCGCCAGGTCATCACAGGGCTGACACATAGACACAGACAACCATTCACACTCACATTCACACCTACGGTCAATTTAGAGTCACCAGTTAACCTAACCTGCATGTCTTTGGACTGTGGGGGAAACAGGAGCACCCGGAGGAAACCCACGCGGACACGGGGAGAACATGCAAACTCCGCACAGAAAAGCCCTCGCCGGCCACGGGGCTCGAACCCGGACCTTCTTGCTGTGAGACGACAGCGCTAACCACTACACCACCGTGCCGCCCCATCCATTATCTGCAGCCACTTATCCTGTACAGGGTCGCAGGCAAGCTGGAGCTTATCCCAGCTCACTATGGGCGAGAGGCGGGGTACGCCCTGGACAAGTCACCAAATCATCACAGGGCTGACACATACAGACAACCATTCACACTCACATTCACACCTACGGTCTATTTAGAGCCACCAATTAACCTAACCTGCATGTTTTTGAACTGTTGGGGAACCTGGAGGAAACCCACATAGACACAGAGAGAACATGAAAACTCCACACAGGAAGGCCCCTTTCGGCCACTGGGCTTGAACCCAGAACCTTCTTGCTGTGAGGTGACCGTGCTAACCACTACACCACTGTGCTACCATTTTGAGAAACGGAGCATTTTTAATTTTTAATTTTTACAAATTCAATAAATAAAAACTTTTATACAAAACATCCGACAAAATCATTTCTGCTTAGAATGTAAACAAACCAGCGAAATGACAGTAGCAATTTGTGAAAAATGCGATGATAATAATACTTCTTGAAAAATAAAGAAATATATTCTTACCATCAAATACTTTTTCATTCCATATTTTTTTTTTTTTTTTTTTTTAATTTTGGGGGATTTGTTTTCCAGTAGTTTTTATTTCATCCTTGGTTGGTTCAGCAACACACTGCACCATTTTGTTTTTCTCTACTCATGGTATATGAGCTGATATCCTAGTAGTAGAGTAGCCAATCAGAGCACACAATTGCTCATATCCAGTGAATGTGGATAGAATACAGGTACATTTGCACAGAATGTATATTTGAAATACTGTCATTCTATTATATTCCTTTCTTTTTTATGTAATGTATGTAGAAATGTGTGCGGTGTAGTGGTTAGCACTGTCGCCTCACAGCAAGAAGGTCCTGGTTTTGAGCCCAGCGGCCGGCGAGGGCCTTTCTGTGCGGAGTTTGCATGTTCTCCCCGTGTCCGCGTGGGTTTCCTCCGGGTGCTCCGGTTTCCCCCACAGTCCAAAGACATGCAGATTAGGTTAACTAGTGACTCTAAATTGACTGTAGGTGTGAATGTGAGTGTGAATGGTTGTCTGTGTCTATGTGTCAGCCCTGCGATGACCTGGCGACTTGTCCAGGGTGTACCCCGCCTTTCGCCCGTAGTCAGCTGGGATAGGCTCCAGCTTGCCTGCGACCCTGTAGGACAGGATAAGTGGCTACAGATAATGGATGGATGTAGAAATGTATTTCTTCTTATTTAACGTGTGCAACATAGCTCCAGGATCCCTGGTTCAATCCTGAGCTTGGATTACTCTGTGTGCATTTTCTCTGGGTTCTCAGGATAAACCAGTAGAAAAAAAAAAACCTTGCTGAAGATGAATGTCTCAGTGTTTTGTACCTGAACATAATTTACAAGTAAACTCTCCGGACACTGTGAGAGAGAATAATAACAATAAAAATAATCTTAAAGTCTTTATCAGGTCCATCAGCAATATCTTTAATAATGATTGTTTAGAAGAGTTCTTTGAAGTGAAGTGTTTTCTCACTTCAGTTAGGAACAAGTCTTTGAAATCCCCTGCATAGGCTTTATGACCTTACAATGGTCTACAGCATCTGTCTGGTGCTGTTATCTTTGCGAAGTCTTGCCATTATTCCATTGAACAATACAAAGCCTTGCTCATATTAATATTAATATTCTTTCTTGCTGCCAGGCTTTTAGATGTTTTCTTGTTGCAGCTCTCTTGGTTTCTACAGTGGACTATTTCTGGATTTATATTTCCACTCTGGGTTTGTTTATGGACTGCGTGTGGAAGTCTTAGCAATTGTACCCAATTCCTCATGCTTGTGACAGGTGCCTGGTTGCTGTATAACAAACATGTCATGTCATGGTTTGAGATGCAAATTTGAGTTTTTGGAGGAGGGTTTGTTTGAAACAGTGATGATTTTTAGCATGTTGTCAGTGCCATTTTTTGGGTTTAATAATGGGCTGACTCTCAGCATTATCATTCATTAAAACGTGAAAGTCAAGCCTGTCTGCAGAGACAGTTATAGCCCACTGAGTCTACCTCATTTTTTCATATTTATCGCATTTCTGTCAGGGATGCAACGACAGACAGATGTAAAAGCTGGATGAGAGTTTATTGAGGCAGATTGGCAGACAATTTCCAAATTGTAAGGCAAAAGGCAGAATAACAAAACAGGCAATGGTCAGGCGAGGAACAAACAGTGTATTAGAGACAATAGCAAAAGGCAAAGTCAAACCAGAATCAGCAGAACAACGAGAGAAGGCTTGGTAAAGTCAGACACAAGGAACTGCACATATACTTCGCAGTGAGTGAGTGCACTGAATGCCCTTATATACTATGGCTATGTGCCTGTGAAGTGATTGAGTTCAGATGCATGTAATCTGAACTCTGGAGACTGTAAATTCTCTGGTGAGGTGCACAATGGTTATTGTAGTCCATGGTGGCCATATTTGAAGGCTGCTGTGAATTCTGGGAAGTGGAGTCTTGAGTGCAAGCAGGTACAGAGGTGACAATTTCCTTCTGAATTAATTTCCTCTGTTTCCAAGAGGGGCTGGCATGGTGGTGTACTGGTTAGCACTGTCACCTCATAGCAAGAAGATTTTGGGATTGAGCCCAATGGCTGATGGGAGACTTTCTGTGTGGACTTTGCAAGTTCTCCCCGTGTCTGTGTGGGTTTCCTCTGGGTGCTCCGGTTTTCCCCACAGTCCAAAGACATGCAGGTTAGGCTAATTGGTGGCTCTAAATTGACCATAGGTGTGAACGTGAGTGTGAATGGTTGTTTGTCTCTATGTGTCAGCCCTGCAATGATCTGGCGACTTGTCCAGGGTGTACCCCGCCTCTCGCCCATAGTCATCTGGGATAGGCTCCAGCTTGCCCGCGACCCTGCACTGGATAAGTGGTTATGGATAATGGATGGATGTCTCCAAGAGTTAGCAATCCAATGGCTACTAAAACCAGTCCAATTCTAAAACTCAAAATTCGTCCCCACCAAACCTTGCAAAATCAGAACTTTTATTACTCATCACTGTGTATTGAATTCCAGTCATATATAGTCCAATTCCATTGGAAAATGGCAGAACTGGCAACCAAAATGACATCTTCCTTCCTCACCTTTCTCCATCAGTCTTTCTATTTCTGCTTCTGGTAAATGATTACAATTGTGCATGACTCATTCAGTCCCTTTGATATTGCCCAGTGGCATATTGCCCAGAACCTTGCCTAGGCGGCATTTTGTTTTTCAGTCACAAACTCGTATCGCATATTAAAGCATATTAAAGCAAATATGCATCCACAAGTGACTTTACACGGTACACAAATTCCACTTGACTTTAACATTTCAGAAATGTCAAAATACTTTATTAAAAGGTTATGGCCTGAGTGAACAATCAGTAATAGCTAACTTTGTCATGAACATTGTTACAATATTAAAAATGCTCATATAAAATTAGCTTCAGTAAAACTAAAAGCACTGATTGTGCATTGACTTAACACCTACTTCAGTTTAAAAAGCATTTCAAAATGTTTTACTCCACCATCTCATCACTGAATGACACACTCACTGGCCACTTTATTAGGAACTTCTTCTTGATTCTCAGATCCCTGTTCTTGGCTGCAGGAGTGGAACCCAATGTGGTCTTCTGCTGTTGCATGCTGAGATGCTTTTCTGCTCACCATGGTTGTAAAGAGTTGATATGAGTTACGATATCCTTCCTGGCAGCTCGAACCAATCTGGCTGTTTTTCTCTGACCTCTCTTATCAACAACGTGTTTGTTTCCACCCACAGAGCTGTCGTTCACTCGGTGTTTTTTTTTTCTTCACACCATTTTGTATAAACCCAAGAGACTGTTCTGTCTGGACAATCAAGAGCTTCAGTTAATGCTCACTTCAAACATCAAGATGGGAAAAATTATGATCTCAAAGTGTGACTTTCACTGTGGCATGGGTGTTGATTTCAGCCAGATGGACTGGTTTGAGTATTTCAGAAACCGCTGATCTCCTGGGGTTTTGACACACAACAGTCTCGAGAGTTTATACAGAGTGGCGCAAAAAACAAAAAACATTGAGTGATCTACCAGGAAAGATATCAAAGTCCTTCCCACACCATGTGGCGGTGCCGATCTCCGTTTCCATAGCCCTCAGCCTCTCGCCTATTACATACCTAGGGTTACAGTGGGGGGCTAGTCCTCTGGTAACCACAAGAGTTTGACTCCCCACTAGCATCTGTATTGCAGCATGCCTTGCCAGATGGCAGTAGGTACCATTTTTATGATGGTCTTTAGTATGACCTGAACGTGAGTAGAACTCGCAGTCGAGAGGCGGATACACTAACCACTAGGCCAACTCATGGTATAGGAAAGATATAGGAACTCATATAATCACTCTTTAAAACCGTGGTGAGCAGAAAAGCATCTCAGCATGCAACAGCAGAAGACCACATTGAGTTCCACTCCTGCCAGCCAAGAACAGGAATCTTAAGGGGCGGTCACACAGCACTCCGCGTCTATATCACGTACAAAAAGATACAAAAATCTGGTGGACGTGGTCGTAAGTGCTAATTTTTGGTCAATTTTGGCTTTGCCGTGCTTTGTACGGGGTATGGCCGTCGGCGGCTGTTTCACTGCTGCAGCACTGCCTAAGCACAGCTAACCAAGTCCAGCCACGCACCCAGATGTTCCGTACCACCCTCCTCCTCCTCCTTCTTCTTCTTCTCTCAGCAAGGATATGTTGAGCCTGTATCAGTTGGTTCTGTTGGTGCTGGAGCATTAAGATGAGGACATCACAGCGTTGAGGGTTCATGTTCACCCCTTGACATCTAGACTGCAAGTGCCGAGGTCTCAGAAAATTACGGTATTTATACATGCCGCAAATCAGAAGTGATGCAGAAGTGATTAGACAGTGATCAATCGAATTTAGAACTTGTTTGAGACGTCGTTTAACGGGCTTAGACAGTGCTATGTACGCGGAAAAATCCATTTCTCAGTGATAAGCCGCTAAACACACGCTATATCCCGTGATACCAACGCGTAACACCCGTCCGATGACCGTGCTCTGCCCGTGATAGACCGCCAAACTTTCGCGTCTTACCACGTCTCCCCAAGTTTTAATAACGGCCGGGACACTGATTATCACGTGTTTTTCACGTGTGTTGCACGTCTTTACCACGTGTGCCGGCCGTGGTTGTCCGCGGTCTAAAGTTTTGAGCAGTCCAAAACTTTTTGCCGCGTCCGACGCCGTTCCGATTTTCCCCTGCGTCCTGTCACGTCTGTATATCGACTGTAACACGTCTTAACTTCGACATCAACATGAACAACATCGTCTGCTTCACGGGAGAGCACTTTTTGACGGGTTTTGGCCGTGATAAAGCCGTAAAGCGCTGTGTGACCGGGCCTTTAGAATCAAAAACAAGTTCCTATTAAAGTGGCCAGTGAGTGGATTTTGGTGTTAAATGATAGAATAGACGATATTAATACATTATAAAAAAAAAAGTTATAACCTTGTAAAGCATCCCCCTTGTTTTTAAGGCATTGTTTTTGTTCAGGGCTTTTTTTTTTAAGAATGCAGTTTTGCAGAGAAAAAAAACAAGTCCTATTGCTTTCATCCGTGTTTAGGAGAATACATTACAAAGCCACCAAAGAAAAAATAATTAGATGATTCTGAAGCACCTAACTGATCTTGGTGTCTGTCGTTCTCTCTCATCTCAGTGTCTTGTGTGATAAAACCATGTACAGATGGGAAGTGTTTGATCCTACAGTGGAAAGCAGATGTCAGGATCTCTTTGTTCGTGAGTGCCTGGCTTTATACTGCACAGTCATGCAGATATAATCAGTCTGCCTCACGAGCTACCGCCACAGAAAAACACAGGTGTGTGTTTGTGGTGTAGACGCACACAGAAAAAGACAGACGGTAAGCTCTGACGTTGATGGCGAGTATCGGCTGCTCATTGTAACCCAAAGCAGGCCTCATCATCTCCTACAACTTTCAGATGAATAAGTGAATAAATATGTATTGCTGTGACTCGTCTCAAATACTCATACATGGGATTGAACTGAATTATTAAAGAAACCAATTTTGGTGTTTGAAGAGGAAAATAGAAAAGACAGTGTCAGAGGCATTAAGTAAATAAATTGTTTACTGTGAAATAGAAATGATTTGTCTAAATGGAGTTTCTGGAAAAAGTTCAAGAACAAGTTCAAATTTTTCACTCAAGGTAATGTAAAAAAGTATAAACTTAAAGAATAAAAGAATGTGAAAATTGTAGCTCATGCTAATTTATTCCTAATCTATCAAATAGTGTTGGATTTTATTTCAAGACCAGTCAAGACCACAACTGTGGGAATTTCACTAAATTACCTGTGCATTATCTGATGTATTTGTTAACATCGTTACTGTGATTGGATGTAAAATTTCCTGCTTCAAATGCAACCAATAACGTGACTCATTGCTAATTTGAAATTTTTCTTCCTTTTAATAGCTGGTCTTGGCCTTGACTTGATCTCAACTCCTCAAAGTATTGGTCTTGTCTTGGTCTTGATACACTCTGATCTCGGTCATGTATTGGTCCCAGTTTGGGAAGTCTTGTCTACAACACTACTCTCAAATATTAGCTATGGTAGCATGATGACCAGACAAACTAGCTGTCCCAAAATAGCTGTCCCAATACAAATGCAAACACAATACAAACTTGGCAAATGTAAAGTATATGTATGAGGGTACTTCAAAAAGTTCTCAGCCTCACCCAGAAAACGTCACAGGAAAAAGACTGTTCTTGCACTATTTTTCAACATGGTCTCCTTTACCTTCAATACACTTGGTCCACCGATGTTCAAGCTTCTCTATCCCTTCACAGAAGAAGGTCGCATCTTGAGCCTCTAGATCCTCCTCAACAGCATAGATGACTTCATCATCACTCTGAAAATTGCGACCACACGAGTGGGATTTCAATTTGGGAAACAGATAGAATTCAGACAGTGCCAGGTTGGGTGAGTAAGGTGCATGGGGCAACAGTTCAAAGCCACATTTGGCTGCTTCTGCCCATGCCACCTGTCCAGTGTGGATGGACGCATTGTCCTGGAGCAACAGCACACCACCTTGAAGTATTCCTCTCCCTTTTTCTTTGATTGCTTCTTTCAGTTGAGTTTTTGTGGACAGTGATATAAGGCTTTATAGTATACATTTACACCCCTTGTTTCTGGGTGAGGCAGAGAACTTTTTGAAGTACCCTTGTAGCAGCAGATATATGTGAAGGATTACTCTCCCATTGGTTAAGGTTAATTTTGTTAGAAATTTAGATTATCTCCTTGAAACTCTGATGCTGAAAAGTTACTGTATGACTTTACCAAAGGTGCCAATATCTCGGTTTAGACTTTATTTATTATTTTTGATATTTTTATTTTTGACACAGGAGACACATGAAAATTAGAGCACTTTTTGTCTTTCCCTGTTAAAGCAGTGGTGATGAATATAATGTTCCAGATAAAAAAGGCTTTTCACTGAAAGGGAAAGGACACAAGTCATGAAAAATATGCATTTGTTTCTCATAGCAGTTACTTTCATATTGTTCTGAGTTTATCAATGCAAATTCTATGTGCGCAGCTACGACACTGGAGTTACACCCTGACAACTTTTGATGGACTTTTTTGTTTGTTTGTTTGTTTGTTTGTTTGTAACTGTAAAGTGGCCTTTGGTATGAGAAAGGTACTATATAAATTAAACACATTATTATTATTATTATTATTATTATTATTATTATTACAACCCCGATTCCAAAAAAGTTGGGACAAAGTACAAATTGTAAATAAAAACGGAATGCAATGATGTGGAAGTTTCAAAATTCCATATTTTATTCAGAATAGAACATAGATGACATATCATATGTTTAAACTGAGAAAATGTATCATTTAAAGAGAAAAATTAGGTGATTTTAAATTTCATGACAACAACACATCTCAAAAAAGTTGGGACAAGGCCATGTTTACCACTGTGAGACATCCCCTTTTCTCTTTACAACAGTCTGTAAACGTCTGGGGACTGAGGAGACAAGTTGCCCAAGTTTAGGGACAGGAATGTTAACCCATTCTTGTCTCATGTAGGATTCTAGTTGCTCAACTGTCTTAGGTCTTTTTTGTCGTATCTTCCGTTTTATGATGTGCCAAATGTTTTCTATGGGTGAAAGATCTGGACTGCAGGCTGGCCAGTTCAGTACCCGGACCCTTCTTCTACGCAGCCATGATGCTGTAATTGATGCAGTATGTGGTTTGGCATTGTCATGTTGAAAAATGCAAGGTCTTCCCTGAAAGAGACGTCGTCTGGATGGGAGCATATGTTGCTCTAGAACCTGGATATACCTTTCAGCATTGATGGTGTCTTTCCAGATGTGTAAGCTGCCCATGCCACACGCACTAATGCAACCCCATACCATCAGAGATGCAGGCTTCTGAACTGAGCGCTGATAACAACTTGGGTCGTCCTTCTCCTCTTTAGTCCGAATGACACGGCGGCCCTGATTTCCATAAAGAACTTCAAATTTTGATTCGTCTGACCACAGAACAGTTTTCCACTTTGCCACAGTCCATTTTAAATGAGCCTTGGCCCAGAGAAGACGTCTGCGCTTCTGGATCATGTTTAGATACGGCTTCTTCTTTGAACTATAGAGTTTTAGCTGGCAACGGCGGATGGCACGGTGAATTGTGTTCACAGATAATGTTCTCTGGAAATATTCCTGAGCCCATTTTGTGATTTCCAATACAGAAGCATGCCTGTATGTGATGCAGTGCCGTCTAAGGGCCCGAAGATCACGGGCACCCAGTATGGTTTTCCGGCCTTGACCCTTACGCACAGAGATTCTTCCAGATTCTCTGAATCTTTTGATGATATTATGCACTGTAGATGATGATATGTTCAAACTCTTTGCAATTTTACACTGTCGAACTCCTTTCTGATATTGCTCCACTATTTGTCGGTGCAGAATTAGGGGGATTGGTGATCCTCTTCCCATCTTTACTTCTGAGAGCCGCTGCCACTCCAAGATGCTCTTTTTATACCCAGTCATGTTAATGACCTATTGCCACTTGACCTAATGAGTTGCAATTTGGTCCTCCAGCTGTTCCTTTTTTTTTTGTACCTTTAACTTTTCCAGCCTCTTATTGGCCCTGTCCCAAGTTTTTTGAGATGTGTTGCTGTCATGAAATTTCAAATGAGCCAATATTTGGCATGAAATTTCAAAATGTCTCACTTTCAACATTTGATATGTTGTCTATGTTCTACTGTGAATACAATATCAGTTTTTGAGATTTGTAAATTATTGCATTCCGTTTTTATTTACAATTTGTACTTTGTCCCAACTTTTTTGGAATCGGGGTTGTATTATTATTATTATTATTATTATTATTATTATTATTATTTCATGAGACTTGGCCTTGTGACCAATAGAAAACAAGAAGTTGGAGCTCTGGGCTGTTCGGTGAATAAAAGAAATGGAAGAGCTGCTAATTATTATAAGTAGCAGCTTCACTAACAATTACCTTGCTGCTTTCTGGAAAAAAAGTTAGCTAGCTTTCTACATTCTCTCCATCAGAACTACATGTGATCAACAGAGGTGGACAAAGTACCCAACTTCATTACTTAAGTCAAAGTACAGATCCCGCTGGTCAAATGTTACTCTGATACAAGTGAAAGTTGTACAGTCAGATTTTTACTTAAGTTAAAGTACTGAAGTATTTGCTTTTAAAAATACTTAAGTATTAAAAGTACATGTTCTGTCAACGCATCGTTGTATTATTGCCACAACGCTTACAAAACCTAATCTCGTTACCAAAGACAGAAATGTGAATTCACAAAATGAACACATGCTGTGCCATCATGGTGGTTTAACGTTAAGCTAGCTAGTCAGTGAAACTCCACCTGACATGCTAGCAAACTCTTTTCAAACTCGAAATCATATTGGGCATCTAACGTTACTAGAAAAGAAAGATTTCAACATTCTGTTTATTTGGCAAGATTATGCTAAACATATTTCTGAAAGGACTTCAGATAAGTTAACGTTATTCATTTTAGCATCACTCCATGTTTACATGCTAACTAAGAGTGTCCAAGTTAACTAGCTATGTTAATGTTAGCTGTGGACAAGGCTATGGCTACTTGGTGGACAAATCCATAGAAAGCCATTTGACTAACCAGACTGCATAGCTATTGCAACGTTATCGTTAGCTCTAAAAGCGCAGACAACTTTGTTGCAAGCTTTCTCTTGGAATAAAACATTTATATACCTACTTTATATTTATATATTCTGCAGGTTGGACGGCGAGTTTTTGAACGCCGTGATATGGTTCGTTTTCGGCAAACAAAGCAAACATTTAAAACAAAATGAATCTTTAATCCTTTCAGAAAACTGAAACTTGTATTCTGGGTAAAGCCATGGGTCTGTGTGCATTCTCCAGAAGAACCGCCTCCTTCCATTCTGCCATCAACTGATCGTGTTCAAATAACGCTGCTGAGAAATCATCGAACTTGATTTTATACAGTCTATGGATGTGATGTGACCCTAGTGATTACTGATTGGCTGTGTCAGTGTCACCTGTGGAAAAAACAACCACATATTAGAAAAGAAAAGAAAAAACATCCACTTTCAAAGCTGCTTCATAGTAACAAGTAACGAGGACCTTGATAGAAATGTAGTGGAGTGAAAAGTACGATATTTGTCTTTCAAATGTAGTGAAGTTAAAGTCATAAGTTTAAAAAAAAAAAAAACTCAAGTAAAATACAGATACTCAAAAAGTGTACTTAAGTACAGTACTCAAGTAAAGTACTTCGTTACTGCCCATCTCTGGTGATCAACTGATTTTGAATTTGGGGAGGAAAATAGTAAGCAAAAATCCATTGATGCAAGCAATGGTATGTATATGATTATAGAGAAATGTAGTAAAGTTTGAAAATGTACCAAGTACAGATTAGGTGAAAGAAATACTCAAGTAAAGTTCCAACACTTAAAGGGGCAGATCGGCTTCCCAAGAATCCTCTGCATGGGGTTGTGAGTCGCCATTATCAATGCTAGCGATATTCCAAAAACAACAATTCTGCAACAATTTGGCGACATCCTAAGCTATAAATCTTAAATTGTATTGTGAAATTGAAAACATTTTTTCATTGTATCTATATTTTGAATTCTTTTGACTGATCCATTCTGTTTTCGTCTGGTTTTTCCATTGTCATGGACTCGAACCCGCCTCAGCCGTTTCACAGGTGGCCACAAAAGAAAGAAAGATTTTAAGATGGGTTTTGAAGGGATCACAACCAATGTTGAGATACACAGCCATTCATATCCATTAACCACCTTAATGCTCTGAGAAAGAATAAGGAGATTCATTCTCTCCTAATCATGACACTTTTATTTTCTTTCCTATTCATGCAAGGGAATTTGTCTAATATAACTGCCTGTGCATTAAGCTTCTCTCAGCCAGTCTAGCTACAGCTCTACTTTCCAAATCCATACGAGGCTGCCAGCATAACCTACTGGAAGTCGTTCTGATTCATAATTCATTTGCGCGAACGGCGTTTTTCATTAAAAAGTGCCAAGGAACGGCCCTGACTCTGAAGCCATTTGCGCTCCAAGTCCAGGCAAGGCTCAGATTAGATGGCCGGTTATTATGAGCAGAGAACCCATGGGTAATAGTGAATGCTGCTTGGAATAAAAAACAGAGTAAGAAAAAAAGACCAAGGTTGACTTGGCTCACATGGAAAGCTGCATGATTTTCTATTTCCAGATCTCTCCTTTTCGTACATGCACTTTTTCCACTATATTTCTTTCCATCCTTCTATGAAAGGCACAGCGGCCACCATCATTTCAGCTCAGTCAGACGGAGAACTTGGAGTTCGGTTTTGCTTCTGCTTTCCATAATGAAACTCACTCGATGTGTTATACAATGCAGAAAAAAGAGAATGTGAAAATTGAGCTTGGTGGATGGAAAGAGTTGTTTGGGGGTGAGTAGGTAACCATGCTGTTTTTGAAGAGCACACTCAGGCTGGTGTGTTGTCCTGAAATGATTCCCATCATAAGGGACAATGGTACAAAGCACTTGCTATTCGTGTGTGTGTGTGTGTGTGTGTGTGAGTGATTATGGACTTTAGGCTGCAGGCATTTTTGAGCCTGAGTGTGATGCATATTTGTGTTGTATGAAACTGTGTGTGTGTGTGTTCACATTTGTCTGAGTGTATGTCAGGGACTGTGTGTTCACAGCTTTTCCTATTTGTCTGGTCACAAACAATCGCATTTGACAGACACTTCTGAAAAGCAAACATTTTCCACTGGCAGGAATTCCTATATGGCCTTAGCTATTTCAGTAAGTTCCCTGGTCACAACTTTCTGTTCTGTCAGAAACTCGGATGATTGCAGTAGTTCTTCCATTGTAGTTATCACAAGTCTTCCAATCAGCCTTTCCTGAGATAAACATCCCCACTCTTCAACTCCCTACATGGTTCCAGGCTTGATTGTGGCTTTAGCTACCTCTGACTGCTTACATTTTTCAGCTGGCTGTAGTAAATTGTATGTTTGTTGATTATCAGCAAAGCGAGTTGTTGTGATGTTTGGCTTTGTGGATATTTGTCTTCAAACTGTGAGCGCCTCCATTGTTAAAATTGACCATGACAGCAGGAGGCACTTTCCACTTCAGTTGATAAAAGGACCAGTGACTGTATGGTGTAGTTGCATGCCATGATTTAGCACTTCACAGCATACATATACAGTGGTGCTTGAAAGTTTGTGAACCCTTTAGAATTTTCTATATTTCTGTACAGATATGACCGAAAACATCATCAGATTTTCACACAAGTCCTGAAAGTAGATAAAGAGAACCCAGTTAAACAAATGAGACAAAAATATTATACTTGGTCATTTATTTATTGAGGAAAATGATCCAATATTACATATCTGTGAGTGGCAAAAGTATGCGAACCTCTAGAATTAGCAGTTAATTTGAAGGTGAAATTAGAGTCAGGTGTTTTCAATCAATGGGATGACAATCAGGTGTGAGTGGGCACCCTGTTTTATTTAAAGAACTGGGATCTATCAAAGTCTGATCTTCACAACACATGTTTGTGGAAGTGTATCATGGCACGAACAAAGGAGATTTCTGAGGACCTCAGAAAAAGCGTTGTTGATGCTCATCAGGCTGGAAAAAGTTACAAAACCATCTCTAAAGAGTTTGGACTCCACCAATCCACAGTCAGACTGATTGTGTACAAATGGAGGAAATTCAAGACCATTGTTACCCTCCCCAGGAGTGGCCGACCAACAAAGATCACTCCAAGAGCAAGGCATGTAATAGTCGGTGAGGTCACAAAGGACCCCAGGGTAACTTCTAAGCAACTGAAGGCCTCTCTCACATTGGCTAATGTTAATGTTCATGAGTCCACCATCAGGATAACACTGAACAACAATGGTGTGCATGACAGGATTGTAAGGAGAAAGCCACTGCTCTCCAAAAAGAACATTGCTGCTTATCTGGAGTTTGCTAAAGATCACGTGGACAAGCCAGAAGGCTATTGGAAAAATGTTTGGTGGATGGATGAGACCAAAATAGAACTTTTTGGTTTAGATGAGAAGTGTTATGTGTGGAGAAAGGAACACACTGCATTCCAGCATAAGAACCTTATACTGTCTGTGAAACATGGTGGTGGTAGTATCATGGTTTGGGCCTGTTTTGCTGCATCTGGGCCAGGACAGCTTGCCATCATTGATGGAACAATGAATTCTGAATTATACCAGTGAATTCTAAAGGAAAATGTCAGGACATCTGTCCATGAACTGACTCTCAAGAGAAGGTGGGTCATGCAGCAAGACAACGACCCTAAGCACACAAGTCGTTCTACCAAAGAATGGTTAAAGAAGAATAAAGTTAATGTCTTGGAATGGCCAAGTCAAAGTCCTGACCTTAATCTGATCAAAACGTTGTGGAAGGACCTGAAGCGAGCAGTTCATGTGAGGAAACCCACCAACATCCCAGAGTTGAAGCTGTTCTGTACGGAGGAATGGGCTAAAATTCCTCCAAGCCGGTGTGCAGGACTGATCAACAGTTACCGGAAACGTTTAGTTGCAGTTATTGCTGCACAAGGGGGTCACACCAGATACTGAAAGCAAAGGTTCACATACTTTTGCCACTCACAGATATGTAATATTGGATCATTTTCCTCAATAAATAAATGACCAAGTATAATAATTTTGTCTCATTTGTTTAACTGGGTTCTCTTTATCTACTTTTAGGACTTGTGTGAAAATCTGATTGTGTTTTAGATCCTATTTATGCAGAAATATAGGAAATTCTAAAGGGTTCACAAACTTTCAAGTACCACTGTATAAGGACTTGAAAGGGATGATGGTATTAATTAAATAATGAATTTGTAACATCATGTTTATGTACTTCATATTTTCTTTGAATGGCATTTCATCGTGTAATTACAGCCCAATAGATGCATTTCAGTGTGACGTATTGTGGTTACGGGCGGCACGGTGGTGTAGTGGTTAGCACTGTCATCTCACAGCAAGAACGTTCTGGGTTCGAGCCCAGCGGCCGACGAGGGTCTTTCTGTGTGGAGTTTGCATGTTCTCCCCATGTCTGTGTGGGTTTCCTCCGGGTGCTCCGGTTTCCCCCACAGTCCAAAGACATGCAGGTTAGGCTAATTGGTGGCTCTAAATTGACCGTAGGTGTGAATGTGAGTGTGACCTACCTTCCTGCCAAAAAAATAAAAATCGGTGAAGAATTGAGAGAGAAGTGATTTTCGTGAAATGTGGACGACGCTGGATGGACGATGGACAGATGACGGACAACACATGATGGCATAAGCTCATCGCCTGTCAGCCAGATGAGCTAATAAACAAACATAATGTAAAGTCGAGATACATAACTTTTTTTTTTGTTTTTTTTGGCCAACTCCACCTTATGCATTATTTTCTGTGCCACTATCCATCACACAACACCAAAGCCCCTATAATAGATGCATCCCAATTTTTAAATGCTGCTCCTTTTTTTTCTTCTTCCAAACATACCTTTTGGTAACTGAGGCCAAAGCCCCATTTGTCATTTTGACATCATCAGTCCACAGGACTTATTTCCAGAATGCCTTTGAATATGGTTTTGCATACAACCAACATTCACGTTTCTAATGAGGTCGCATTCTAATGAGAAGTTTTCCTTCTGACTTTTCCCATGCAGACAACACTCTCTGAAGAGTACTCCTGTATCAGTTTAACCTTCCTGCAGGACTTCGCCCTCCTTTTTTTTTTTGCTTTGCCTCTTTAGCCACTACAACTGCAATTCTATTTGTAAGTTTTCCTGGTCCTCCAGATCTTGCCTTGCCTTCCATGGATCCTCTTAACTGCAATTTCTTAATGACATTTACTGGAAATTATAAGCTAGAAGTGCTTTTGATATCTTCTCGCCTTCCCCTGCTTTGTACGCATCAATTAGATTCAGTCAGCTACTTGGAGGAGCCCATGGTTGTTGAGTGTTCACTCAAGATTTGAAGAGTCAGAGACTTCATCTTGCTCTGAATTACAATTCTTGACCTGCCTAATGAGTTGAGTACTAATGAGTTCTGAGACCAGTTCTGAAACAATTGGAAGGGCAGCCAAACACTTGCACATGCCACAATTACTATTTTCTTTTTTTCTATTTGTAGCAGAGGGGAACCATCAGGGCCTTCTAGGCCTTCAGAGAAGGTCCAAATATATCATCCATCCATCAATTCATCCATTGTCCATAACCACTTATGCTGTACAGGGTCACGGGCAAGCCGGAGCTTATCCCAGCTGACTATTGGCGAGAGGGTATAGAGGCCTCATTAACTAATGAGATCAAATGTTTTTTCTTAATAACGTTTTAATTTTTCAATATACTTGCATGGAAATTGGCAGGCACATAGATGGTTGTATACTGAATACAAATTTGAAAAATTAGTAAAAACCAATTATGCTAATTAGCATTTAATTAGTATTAATTATGCTAATTAGGTAAAAAAGTAAAATCTCATCTCATCTCATTATCTCTAGCCGCTTTATCCTGTTCTACAGGGTCGCAGGCAAGCTGGAGCCTATCCCAGCTGACTACGGGCGAAAGGCGGGGTACACCCTGGACAAGTCGCCAGGTCATCACAGGGCTGACACATAGACACAGACAACCATTCACACTCACACCTACGGTCAATTTAGAGTCACCAGTTAACCTAACCTGCATGTCTTTGGACTGTGGGGGAAACCAGAGCACCCAGAGGAAACCCACACGGACACGGGGAGAACATGCAAACTCCGCACAGAAAGGCCCTTGCCGGCCACAGGGCTCGAACCTGGACCTTCTTGCTGTGAGGCGACAGTGCTAACCACTACACCACCGCGCTGCCCAAAAGTAAAATCAGTCAACTCAATAAAAAAGTAATAAAAATCCTTTCTAATATCCTCTTTGTGCTCTGTGGGCCTTTGTATTTCTCAAAAGTAGGGCCTACTAGTATTTATATTAAAGAATATAAATGATAATATTCACAGCTTTCAAGGCGAACCTCAAAAAAAAACATGTGAGCCACATCCAATAAACAATTCCAGTTAATTTAATTGAAATTGACACTTGTGTTTCTGACTTCTGGTTTTTTTAAATCTCATTCCGACCACTAAGATCTCAATATTTTTCATCAAAACAACTACAGTTATATTTTTTAACATAGTTATTTATTCACATGAATCAGTTTGATTAGAAAAAATAAGTATGTAAAGCTATGAAAACTCATTTCAAAGTCTCCCGTGACTCATCTCATCTCATCTCATTATCTCTAGCCGCTTTATCCTTCTACAGGGTCGCAGGCAAGCTGGAGCCTATCCCAGCTGACTACGGGCGAAAGGCGGGGTACACCCTGGACAAGTCGCCAGATCATCACAGGGCTGACACATAGACACAGACAACCATTCACACTCACACCTACGGTCAATTTAGAGTCACCAGTTAACCTAACCTGCATGTCTTTGGACTGTGGGGGAAACCGGAGCACCCGGAGGAAACCCACACGGACACGGGGAGAACATGCAAACTCCACACAGAAAGGCCCTCGCCGGCCCCGGGGCTCGAACCCAGGACCTTCTTGCTGTGAGGCGACAGCGCTAACCACTACACCACCGTGCCGCCCTCCCGTGACTCATAACATCAAAACTAGCAGACGGAAATTTTTGTTGAATACTTCATCAGAAACAGTGAAAGCAAGAGAATATCCCTATAAAAGTTATCTGATTTGATATTCACGAGTAATCCAGTTGGAAACTGTTCAGAAGAGAGAGAGAGAGAGAGAGCCTGACCGCTTTCCCATGACTCAAAAAGAAAAGCACCGGCAGTTTCTTGACGTCACACAAGCAGAGAGTTTTTACTCTGTTGTACCAACTTCAACCTGCCGTTACTCCCAAAGTACTGAACAGATCTTAATGAGATAAATTTCTTTGGAAAGCAGAAATTCTAAGCTTTTTAATGATAGTATTCACGAGAGAAAATATTCAAGAGGGAAGCAATGACAAGTTTTGAAACTTAGATGAGTGTCTGCATGCACAATTTTCACAGCACAGCTAGCGAGCTTCTGATCTGCCTACCATGACTTACACTAAGACGGGTAATTTGTGCTTTCTCTGTAGTGTTACTGTGAATATGAGAGTTTTTTGGAACTCTCCTGTATAGTTGGTGTGCTTTAATGAATCGTTTGAGGAGAAGTGTCATTTATAAAAATGAATCCATCAATGGACTGGGTTCAGGAGCTCTTACTGATTTCTCCTGCCTCATTAAAAGTTATCTTGACACTTCAACAGTTATTCCCTTCAGTATACCTTGACTAATGAGCCTGAGAAAGAAAGACAGACTGTTTTAAATACCTTAATTGGCACAATAACTTATTCATTACAAAAACAAAAAAAAAAATGTCAAACCTATCAACATACTCCAGCACCAGTAAAAGTGCTGAAATCTTATTAAAGCAAAACTAATATTTCATTTTGAGCAAGAGCATATAAAATGTGCATCAGGGTAGAACAGGCATTTGAGAAGACTCCATAGTTATTTAGTCTTTGACCTGTTCTTGATGGTTGTGTCTCTTTGGCCAGACACCATACTTTATCTGACCTCAAAACAGTTCAGCCTATACATCTTTAAACTCCAAATTGATAGATGTTTCAATCTAAAGTGAGAAAAACTAAACATTAAAGTTCTCCAAAACCCTGTTATTTTATCAGTTATCGTAAATGCTTTCTAAAGATGAGTGAGTGATCCTTCCTCCTCTGGATAATCTCCAGAAACCTGTTCGCCTTTTCCATTCACTATCTAAAACAGACAGGAATTTCTGAATTTCCTTTTGACGGTCTGTAAGAGATGACAAGATTGGAATCCTGTCTCTATAATCCTTTTAGTGCTCAATTTATGATGCGTTTTAGGTGTTCTGGCATTTGAAGGCATTGTAGGTGCTTCCCGTTGACCTCGCTTTTTAAAAAAATGGAATTTCTGAAAAAAAAAACCCCCACAACTAGAAGGGCACTCGTTAGAGTGCATACCTCCATCAAGACACATGTTCAGATTTACATCAAAATCTAATCAATTGTTCCTTGGCCCATGGCCCACATTTCCTCAAAATGTCATCAGAATTTGTTCACTACTTTTTGAGTTACACTGAAACAGGAAAAAAAAATCCTGGATCCACATGCATATCTAGATTTGCATCAAAATCTAATCAATTGTTCTTTGGCTTATGACCCACCTTTCCTCAGAATTTCATCAAAATCCGTTCATTACATTTTGAGTTATGTTGGGAACAAACAAACAGAGGCAAAAACATAACCTCCTCCAACAATGTTGGTGGAGGTAACCAAGAAAGTAAGAATCACTGCATTTCCATCAGCTACTATCATACAACCCCGATTCCAGAAAAGTTGGGACAAAGTACAAGTTGTAAATAAAAATGGAATGCAATGATGTGGAAGTTTCAAAATTCCATATTTTATTCAGAATAGAACATAGATGACATATCAAATGTTTAAACTGAGAAAATGTATCATTTAAAGAGAAAAATTAGGTTATTTTAAATTTCATGACAACAACACATCTCAAAAAAGTTGGGACAAGGCCATGTTTACCACTGTGAGACATCCCCTTTTCTCTTTACAACAGTCTGTAAATGTCTGGGGACTGAGGAGACAAGTTGCTCAAGTTTAGGGATAGGAATGTTAACCCATTCTTGTCTAATGTAGGATTCTAGTTGCTCAACTGTCTTAGGTCTTTTTTGTCATATCTTCCGTTTTATGATGCGCCAAATGTTTTCTATGGGTGAAAGGTCTGGACTGCAGGCTGGCCAGTTCAGTACCCGGACCCTTCTTCTACGCAGCCATGATGCTGTAATTGATGCAGTATGTGGTTTGGCATTGTCATGTTGGAAAATGCAAGGTCTTCCCTGAAAGAGACGTCGTCTGGATGGGAGCATATGTTGCTCTAGAACCTGGATATACCTTTCAGCATTGATGGTGTCTTTCCAGATGTGTAAGCTGCCCATGCCACATGCACTAATGCAACCCCATACCGTCAGAGATGCAGGCTTCTGAACTGAGCGCTGATAACAACTTGGGCCGTCCTTCTCCTCTTTAGTCCGAATGACATGGCGTCCCTGATTTCCATAAAGAACTTCAAATTTTGATTCGTCTGACCACAGAACAGTTTTCCACTTTGCCACAGTCCATTTTAAATGAGCCTTGGCCCAGAGAAGATGTCTGTGCTTCTGAATCATGTTTAGATATGGCTTCTTCTTTGAACTATAGAGTTTTAGCTGGCAACGGCGGATGGCACGGTAAATTGTGTTCACAGATAATGTTCTCTGGAAATATTCCTGAGCCCATTTTGTGATTTCCAATAAAGAAGCATGCCTGTACTGTATGTGATGCAGTGCCGTCTAATGCCGCTTTTCCACTACCAACGCGGCTGAGTTGGGCTGAGCCGTGCCGTGCTGAGTTGGGCTGAGTCGAGCTGAGTGGGGCTGTTGGAGTTGCATTTCAACTACAACCGCGCTGAACCGTGCTGGCTGGAAGTGGGTGGACACATTGGGTGGAGTTAGCGAAAGTGGGTGGACGTTACGTGATGTTGTTAGGCGGTGCAAACAGTGACATCAGTGATCTTTTAAGCAGTAGTCTCACGACCCGGATAGTAAACAATAAACATGGAGGACATGGAGTCGTTAGTGTTGCTGGTCTTGGTGCTGTGGCTTGTTGTCACCGACAACGCCAACAGATACTGGCAAGAGCGTATAGATGAGGCGAGGCGCATAAGGCTTCAGAAATTCTCGTAATTCGTAATTCTTCTTCTTCCGGGTTTACGGTGTTTACAGATCACAGCGTGCTCGCGGGGCGTGTGTGGGTATGTGAGGACACTCCTCCTCATCAATCAGTGCACAGGGGAGTGTCTCCTCACGCCCCCAGCCCCACTCGGCTCGGTTTGGCTCATTTCAGCCCCACTCCAAAACCGTGCGAGTTTTGGGTGCTAAGCAGGGCTGAAGCGAGCTGAGTCGTGCTGTTCTGAGGTAGTCGAAACACGAGCCGTGTCGGGCTGAAGTGAGCTGAAGCGAGCTGAAGTGAGCTGAAAAAGGGTAGTGGAAAAGGGCCATAAGGGCCCAAAGATCACGGGCACCCAGTATGGTTTTCCGGCCTTGACCTTTAAGCACAGAGATTCTTCCAGATTCTCTGAATCTTTTGATGATATTATGCACTGTAGATGATGATGATGATGATATGTTCAAACTCTTTGCAATTTTACACTGTCGAACTCCTTTCTGATATTGCTCCACGATTTGTCGGCGCAGAATTAGGGGGATTGGTGATCCTCTTCCCATCTTTACTTCTGAGAGCGGCTGCCACTCCAAGATGCTCTTTTTATACCCAGTCATGTTAATGACCTATTGCCAATTGACCTAATGAGTTGCAATTTGATCCTCCAGCTGTTCCTTTTTTGTACCTTTAACTTTTCCAGCCTCTTATTGCCCCTGTCCCAACTTTTTTGAGATGTGTTGCTGTCATGAAATTTCAAATGAGCCAATATTTGGCATGAAATTTCAAAATGTCTCACTTTCAACATTTGATATGTTGTCTATGTTCTATTGTGAATACAATATCAGTTTTTGAGATTTGTAAATTATTGCATTCCGTTTTTATTTACAATTTGTACTTTATCCCAACTTTTTTGGAATCGGGGTTGTACACAATTCCTAAAAAGAAACAAGAAGCTTGATAATTAAAAATAATGGCACATAGGAAACAATGTTTAGGAACAAGATTGTTCATGACAACTGCAGTCCTAAAGTTAGCAAGTCAGCTGTAGTCCTCAGACATAAATGTATTACTCTAAGTGTCCAGAGCGTCTTCCAAGTGTGACTTTCAACTGTCCATATGAGGCCGTCCTCCACAGGAGCGATGAGATGAGACTCCAACCAGAAGTAGGGCATCAGGATGGATCAGGTGGGTCCGAGGAGCAGAACAGGTCAGCATCACTGGTGTCTCAGGATCAACATGTAGCTCAGAGAGGGGCAGACAGAGGGAAGAGGCGGGGGGGAGGAGGGACAGGTTGTTAGGTATGTCCAGTGTCACCTCAAGAGTAAGAACAGGATACATTTTGCACTGAGTGCAAGCAGGGACTCCAGCAAAACTAACTAAAAGGGGAGAGCCAGAAGGTAACGCA
Organism: Neoarius graeffei; assembly: GCF_027579695.1. Classification (NCBI taxonomy): domain Eukaryota; kingdom Metazoa; phylum Chordata; class Actinopteri; order Siluriformes; family Ariidae; genus Neoarius; species Neoarius graeffei. Next base: position 55,390,481 of record NC_083588.1, read on the forward strand.
GACATGAGGATGCGCTGGGGCATAAAGCAGCCACCCACTACACCATCAACAAACCCGAGTAAGAGGGAGGCGACAGCATCCATACAGCCCAGTTTACCAAAATACACCATGTCTGAGGACCCTCCAGATCTACTCCTTTACCTAATAAAAACTATTAACAAAAAGCTTGACTAAACAGATATGTTTCCAGCTTAGACGTAAACACTGAGACTGTGTCTGAGTCCTGAACACTACTTGGAAGGCTGTTCCATAACTGTGGGGCTTTGTAAGAAAGAGCTTTGCCCCCTGATGTAGCCTCCAATATGAGGTACCGACAGATACTGTCTGTGCTTACCTCAGCATCTACTGAGGTACTGTGTGTGATCCTGAGTTTTGCTTACTGTCTGCATAAAGTTTCACATGTTCTCCCCATGTCAACATAGGATTCTTTCGGGTTCTCCAGCTTCCTCCTACCTCTCAAAAACATGCATGTATTCTGATGGGTTAGGTACGGTACCTTAAAGGTGCTATGTGTAATAGTTTGTAAGAATAGTTGGAATTGCAGAACACAATTTGAATTTGATTAGGCATCAAGATCGACATAGCTATAACACAAGAAATAAGGATAAACTCAGGCTCCACAAAAGTCAGAGGAACTGGGGAAAGCAAAGGACTGAATTTCATGCAGTCAAAGATTACAATACACTTAACCAGGAAATTAGAGAATTCGGGAATGTTCGTATTTTTAAGCGTAACTTAACATTTTTTTTCCGTACTAGATATTCATATTTATCATGGTTATTAGCTTTTTAATGTATTTATAGCTTTAAACACTATTTATTTGTATTGATTCCTTGGCATCCGTCAGTCTTGGGAGACTATGGAGTTGCGCTCTGGGTTGTTCTAATGCAGCGTCGGGTATGGCTGGACAGGCCAATGCAGGAGTGACAATTGCTCCCACACTGAGGACAGGTGTCATCTGACGTTGGTCTGTCTGACTGGGATTTAACCTTCCTCCTCCTTCTCTTTGCCTCGGACAGCTCGACAATTGTCTCTTCAAACTTGGAGAGGCCTTTCTGCACAGTCTGTCTCCAGGCTGGTCAACCTGAGGCTACTGCTTCCCAGGTGTTCAGGTCAATGCTCGGAACCTTCAAGTCTCTCTTGCAAATGTCTTTGTAGAGCAATTTTGGTCTGCCTGTGGGACGTTTTCCTTTGACCAATTTTCCATAGAGGAGGTCCTTGGGAATCCGGCCATCCGCACTACATGACCAAGCCATCGCATGCGTCTCTGTTTCAGCAGTGTGTACATGCTGGGAATTCCAGCTTTCTCCAGGATGGTATTGTTGGGGACTTTATCCTGCCAAGTGATGTGCAGGATGCATCGGAGACAACGTATGTGAAAAGTGCTGAGCTTTCATTCCTGTTGGGCATGCAGGGTCCAAGACTCGCTGCCATACAGGAGGGTGCTCACAATGCAAGCTCTATAGACCTGGATTTTTGTGAGCTCCGTCAGCATACTATTGTCCCATACTCTCTGTCAGTTTGGACATGGTGGTAGTTGCCTTGCCAATGCGCCTGTTGAACTCTGTGTCAAGAGAGGGGGAGTCTGAGATCATTGAGCCCAGGTACACGAAGTCATGGACAACATCCAGTTCATAATTGGAGATTCTGATAATGGGTGGAGAGTCAACATCCTGTCCCAGTACCTGTGTATTCTTTAGGCTGATGGTGAGCCCAAAGTCATGGCAAGCCTCGCTGAAATGGTTAGTAGTTTTAATTTATGAGGTCCTTTTTGAAAATCATGTATCATGAAAAAGTTTCGTCAATAAATATTATTATTATTATTATTAAATTTAAAATGTTCAAAAAATTAACCATAATTATTAATAGAATGGGGGTGGCAAGGTATCATAGTGGTTAGCACTGTCGCCTCACAGCAAGAAGGTTCTAGGTTCGAACCCAGCGGCCGACGAGGGCCTTTCTGTGTGGAATTTGCATGTTGTCTGCCTGAGTTTCCTCCCACAGTCCAAAGATATGCAGGTTAGGTTAATTGGTAGTTCTAAATTGACCATGAGTGTGAATGGTTGTTTGTGTCTCTATGTGTGTGTCAGCCCTGTGATGAGCTGGCGACTTGTCCAGGGTGTACCTTGCCTCTCACTCATGGTCAGCTGGGATAGGCTCCAGCTTGCCCCCTGAAATCCTGCACAGGATAAGAGGTTACAGATAAAACAAACAAACTACAACAACATTAACAGAATGTGATGAAGTACCAACTTTGATGTTATGTCAAAGATGTTTATGTATTGCTTTACAGAGATATCAACTGAAGTTAGCGTGCTAACCAGCTAGTGATATACTGCCCCCATTTGTTTGGAGTGTGGAGTATGAATTCACCAAGTGGCCAAATTCTTACACACAGCACCTTTAAATCATCATTAAATGGAAATGTGTATGTGGTGCCCATCCAAGGTGAATTCTCCCACCTTCCATCCAGTGTTCTTGGAATAAGTCCTGGATTTACCATGACCCTGACCAGGATAAAATGTTTCCTAAAGATGAATGGGTGAATTTCTTAAACAAAAAAATATACATTTGAAACAAAAGCCAGGTGGATTTTTTTTTATTTTTTTTTAATCCGGTCCTGCTTTGTTGGGTATCAACTTTGCCGGCCTTTAACATCTGGATGACCTTATCTGGATGACTGCCTGTTAAAGCAAAAATTTCCCTGATTGGTCTATCCTTTATTTACAGCCTAAGTGTTTGCCATAACATATGTTATGGCAAACACTTAGGCTGTAAATAAAGGATAGACCAATCAGGGAAATTTTATGTTCTGTAAGACTTCCATCTGTGATATCACTATGTACACCTTTTTCCACCTGATACCTGATGGTTGAACTGCACAATTTTATAATTTGCTGACACATTTCACATATGGATCCAGGAACCTCCTACTGTGCAATTACACTCAAATTGAGACAAATGTAGACATCGTGAAGAACGAAAGGCAAATAGACAGATGGACAGAGGCAGGAGCAGACTGTGCTGGAATAGCCAGCGGCATCTGACAGAGATGCTGAGTGATAAAAACGTGCTGTATGGCCTGCTGGCACAATGAGACAGCCACCAGATGTCCAAACAGAGCCCGGTCTGAATTGTGTGTATGTGGTTGAGTGGCCTGGAGTGTTTAAAGCAAACCCAGTATATCAGCTGATGAAAGAAACACTGAAATACCACCAGATTGGTCTCCCACCAAATCTGCTGAGAAGCACTGGGATTTGCATGGATGTAAGGTATGACCTTTTTGCTAGTTGTATAATTTAATTCAGTCACCACAAATGTTTCACTTAAAGCTAGACAGCCTTTCGAGTTCATAAAATCCGTGAAATTTAGTTCCCTCTGAAATTTGGTCATTGTGATACATGTTTATTTCTGTAATATCTCACAAAATATCAGCCCATTCTGTGGCCAGGAAGTTATTTAATTTGAGGTGATTCCTGAGCAAATAATGTACATGAAATTGCCCACTTCGCGCAGTCAAACAGACAGAGGAAGTCCGTATACGCATGCGCAGGTTTACCTTGACCGTGCACTGACAGTTACATCATTTTGTCATGAAACGAACAGCTGATCACACCGAGGTGCTCACTGACTGCTGATATTTATTAGTTTGGTCCTGCATTTCCTTTCCTTCGTATATAACATAACGTCTTTTCTTCTCGCTTTCCGTTCTGTAGTCAGTCTTCCACGTTTCATTCACACACTCACGTCCTCCATTTTTCTCTCCTGTTTCAAATTTGTATCCCACAATGCCTTGTGCAAACGGGGGAAGCCCACGACGTGATGCATGATGTACAGTAGTATCTTGAATTGGGTCATGGTGAAGCAGGAAAAAATAGCTGAGAATTTAGGGCCACATGGCCCTAAATTCATTAATTGTTCTATTTAAAAAAAAAATTAAAACGTTAGCAGTTTTGGATGACATTGTCATTTGCGTTCATGTAGATACAGAGGGTATAAACAAGGAGCTCTTAGGTTTCTGTACTCCTTGTTCTTTGGGTATTACAAGGTGTGTAGTACTTCTTGGTTTGGACCCTCACCTGTATTTGTGTTTTGATCATGTATTGTCCTTGTATATTCCTACCTTCCACTTTTGCATGTTACAGCTAAATCTGTAAATCAGACGTTTCCCTCACATCACATCAATGGAATTCGATTTGGTTAAATGTTATTTGTGTAGAATTTGTAGACACTAAGTAGGTTTATGGAAATCTGGATGCAGATTTAGATCTCGAACAAGTCAGTGGCAAGGAAAAACTCCCTGAGACAAAATGAGGAAGAGAGGAACCAGACTCAAAAGGGAACCAATTTTTTTCAAGGTGCTACACCAATAGCATGATTTATAAATCATAACTCTTCGACAGATGATACAGTACTTTTAACTGAAGACAAGGACAGTCTTGAAAGAATGTTAAAGCAGCTGAAATCTGAAAGTGAAAAAAGAGGACTGTTTATAAATAAAAAGAAGACCAAAACTATGGTATTCTCTTCAAATACTGAAAACCCAAAGTGTGAAATCATTCTAGATGGACAAAAACTCCAACAGATGGAGTCCTTTGAATACCTGGGATGCATGCTTACCTATGATGGTAGAAGCACAGTGGAAATTAGAAGACGTATCGCCATGGCAAAGCAAGCATTCATGGAAAAAAGGAATATCTTTACAAATAAAACCCTCCCAACCAAATCAAAGAAACGATTCTTAAAGTGTTATGTCTGGTCTGTATTGTTATATGGATGCGAATCCTGGACTATGAGCGCGGCAGTAAAGAACCAGTTAGAAGCTGCAGAAATGTGGTTTCATAGGCGCATGATGAAAATATCATGGATAGATCGGAAAACCAACGAAGAGATTTTGCAAATGGTCCAGGAGAAAAAGTGCCTGTTGAGAACTATCCTTCAGAGACAACTTAGATTTATGGGCCATATTGTCAGAGAGAACCAACTGGAACGACTGTGTATCGAAGGACGTATAGAAGGTAAAAGAAAGAGAGGCAGACCTAGGAAAGCCTTCACAGACGACCTGACGTTGGCGACAGGAAAGAAGATCATTGACCTGCTACACTTGGCTGCTGATCATAGTGCTTTCAGATTAGTGGTCGCCAACGTCAGATGCTGACATGGCACTTTACGACGACTCTTCGACAACTACTGACTGTAAAATCGAAAGGATGTTTGGTGTGAGCAGATTGTGATAACAGTTCAATAAGAGCAGCAGTTGTTTAACGAAGGTGGAAGACACGCACACAAGTTTCGCGGAGATTATACAGTAGTGTGCAAAAGTTTTAGGCCCCCTATTTTTTCATACCAACTTTGTTATAGAGTTCTATTTTATGACTTCTATATTATCGGGTCAGTCCAAAAACATTTTAGAGTTCCAAATGTTTGTTATTTTTCCAGCACAAAATTAAATATTACAGAAAAAATTTTTCTGATTAAAAAAGAAAACATAATGAAGGCTATTGGGTTTTGGTGCAAAATGAAGACGCGAGTGTGATAGTCAGTGTCCAGAAGAACTGTGGCTGGTTCTGTAAGACGCTCAGTAAAACCTACAGCTCATTTCCGCATAAAACTGCACTCATTGGACCTCAGACTACTATTTTTTTTTAAAGCAAAGAGTCATCTCACACCAAATATTGACTTTTTCATGTATTATGGCTTACTGCTTACTGTTTATATTATTTTGTAATGTTGAAACCTTTCATTCCATTATTTTAAGACCTTTTTGATCGACAGCATTTCCTTACACGTGCCTAAGACTTTTGTACAGCACTGTATGCATGGGCGCCGCCAGTAGGGGAAAGGTTAGAACAATTCTAGGGGCCCAGCACTGCCATGGGGCCCTTTAAGGGGCTGATAATATGCTTTTAATGATTTTAATAAGACTTTTGAAATAACAACAATGCAATATTCCATCTGGTAAAATGAACTAATTGACCAAGGTTGTCTATTTCTTGAGTTCTTTAACATATTGTCATTTAACCCTCCCCCTTTTGCGAAATGGTATGGTCCAGTTCTGGTAGAAGCGCGATGCGTTAAATCTGTGTGCTGATCAGTGCAACGCTACTTGCTGCTGTGTTGCGGTGCAGCAGCCAGCCAGCCAGCAGTGGAGTGCGTACAGTCTATGGTCGCTAAATATGAAGAGTGGCTGTCAAAAACGTAAAGACAGGCAGCTGAAAGCTGAGAGGGACCGGAGAGGCAGGCAACTGGTCACTCAGTTTTTCCCAAAGAAAGGTAGCTATCGCTCACATGTGTGTTCAAAATATTAGCGAATGGTAAATGAACAGTATGAACGTGGTTGGATTAGCCTATCAAGAGAACACTTTTACAGTTTGTACAGTGACATTTTTTCCATTTTAATAACTGAACTGACTTGTGTGATAAACAAGATGAAATATTATGTTATGCTGGTGCTAATAACTAGTGCTAATAACCAGTTTCATAACTAATGGGGTGCCCTAAATATGCACAGATTCAGCCTCAGGGGGACCTCCGCCCTACCAAACCACTGAACCCCCCTTTGGAGAAGGAGGTAAGCACTAACTTTGCTTTGAACATATTCCCTTTTTGCAGAACAGTACACACAGCTTTCTACCTAACACATAACAATCCATGGGATTTCCATAAGTATTTTGATGCTGGGTAGAAAACTTTTTCTATGATTTATTAGCAGTCACATCACACATTTCACTACCAAGAAGGCATGTGGCAAAATCTTGAATTTTCATTTGTGATTGTAAATGCACCAGAATTAGTCACTGACCAGTTTTCATCTAGTCCCTGGTAGGTTAATACATAAAATGTAATAACAAAGTCACAAACTCAAGGTCCATGGGCTATCAAAAGTCAAATAATGACAATAGTGCAGTTGTGATGAGGGTGGGCAAAGTTGGGGGGCCCAAAATTCTAATCTTTCATGGGGCCCAAAATTTCTGGTGGCGCTCCGACTGTATGTGATGAGATATGGATGTGTACGGATTAAAAAACGAGGGATTAGAAAGGAAGAGCCACTGTTATCGTTCAATAAATCAATACTTTGTCATTTAGTCTGGGTTAAGGGTTTAAGGTTTCCTCCAGGGGAATCACCCCTTTTGCTTTGAGTCCATCCGAGTTTGTGTCTAATGACAGCTCTTGATTACTCTTTGATCAAATCCCATTTTACATCAAAGACTCCACTTATTACCTTTCAGCAACTCATGCATCATGGAATTACGTTCCTGCATTAATCACAAGGAGAAACCTATAGCATGATAAAGGAGCACAATAATATATCCACACTGGCTACAAGAAAGAGTGTTGTGCTTTCCAGCTGTTCCATCCAGATGCTGATTTTATGCTTTGTTTTGATAAGCCAGAAGAGGAGCTGCAAAGCATTTTTTGCTGTTTAGAACATGGTCGATAAAAGGCTCTTTTTATTTTTTGAGTAATAACTTGGATTTGTCTACATTTACTGGGCCAGACGGACCCATTCTTCCACTGCTCATTTCCATCATCAGTTGTTCTATAGATGAAAATAAAAGACTGTTGCCTATATTATGATGAGAAGTTTTGAACATTGTAACGAGCAAGCATTCTCACATGATCTTTGTTTACATTATGTTGTTCTTTTGGCTTGGGGGTCGTCGCAGTGGATCATCATGATCTGTATATTTGATTTGGCATAGGTTTTACACCAGATGCCGTTCTTGACGCAACCCTCCCCAGTCTATCCAGGCTTGGGACCAGCACTAAACATGCACTGTCTTGTGCAACCCCACTGGCTGGGTATTTTGTTTACGTTATATAACTGTCCAATAAAAACAAGGACTGAATTTTGTTCTGAATTTTTTTTTTTTTATATTGAAGAATAAAACACTTGATGAAAAAATGCGCAGAAAATTAATGGAAACAAAATGTAAAAATCAATTATTATTTTTTAAATTATAGAAAGTAAAAATTAGCACTTTTGCCTAGCCTAGTAAACTAGACCCAACCGTCTAGCGGCCAAAAATATTTTTTGCCTAGCGAATGGGTCTAGCCTCGCACCATATAAACAAAAACACCCCGGGCATCAAATCGTGCCCGCCAATCACAACGCAAGGTTTTTGTTTGGATTCTTTGGGCGGGCTTTTGCAGGAGTGACGACAAAGCTGTGCGACGCTGGAGAAAGCACAGCAGGAAAGATGGCTATGGCTAGTGAACAGCGCTCGTTTGACTCCGCTTTGGAATCAGTTTTAGAAGAATTAGACTTGGAGTTTTCGTTGAAACATGAGCAGGAAGAGGCTCTCCGCTCATTCCTTTTCAAGAAGGACGTTTTGGCTGTTTTGCCGACCGGCTATGGCAAAAGTCTGATCTACCAGCTGGCTCCGCTGGTAGCCAAAAGGATGGGGCTAGTTTGTGCAGTACGAAGAATTAATAAACAGCTTTGAAACATTACTTTTTGATTGTTTCTTATTTTCCCGTTATTTTAAATTTAAGGGAAATTATTTCACCAAACACCACTAAATAAAAACTCTCAAAAACAGTTTAAGCAAACCCTTGAAAAACACTTGAAAAAAAATGTGTATGTATGTAGTACAGACTCCAAACTTGTGGTCATTATCTCCAAACTTCTTAATATCTAGAACCTGTTTATTAATTAATATGCATTTTGAAAAATTATTTATTTCAAGGCCTCCCCCACTGCTTTCTGTCGCTCTGACTACGTCACAGTCACTGTTGCGCTGATTGGTCAGAGCGTTGGCCTATACGCACAGAGACAGTTTGAAAGACAACGGTTTGTTCCTCCTACCCGCTTCGGAAATGTCTACGGATCGAGGCCAGACTAAATATTCACATTTAGTCTGGCTTGCCAGGCTAACTTTTGCCCATTTGGAAACTTTTTATTTTATTTTAAATATAAAATATAATCCACCTAGCTTTCCTCTAGTTTAATTATGCTACACTCTACAATTGAGCCAACTCAGGAAAACTTAGGATGACAAAAGATTCACAAAAAAAAAAATCAAAACATGCTTTTGGTGCCTAATTTAACAGTAAAGCCAGTGATTTAATACAGTATAATCTGCCAGTACTGTAAATATTTTCCCAGAATACCATGCAGGCTTTACTTCTGTATTGAGTTGTAAAACACATTTAAAAGCATCATACTGTTTTAAACATTACAGAAATTATAGAAATTCATGCAAGCACAAGAAAGATGAAGGGAAGAAGTGATAAATGATTTAACTGACTGATCTTTCTCTCTCCAGCAGCAGTTATTGCAATAAAGATGGTGCTGGTTGACAGATGAGACAATATATCAATATGCACTCTCTGGCCACTTTATAGATGACTTGCAACCATGTGATCAAGATGTGCTACGTCATGAGCGTCCGCCAAGATGGTGGATAAACAAAGCAACTAGGATGGCAGCCGTTGAAAGTGTGTCTGTAAACAATGCTGAATTTTCTCAGCATTACCACGATTTGAATGGCCGAGCGAAGATTCAATACAAAGAGAAGATAGATTTGTGTGGTTTTGACCCATATTATTTAAAAAAGTCAGATTTTTCTGAACATAAGATGCTTCTACTGACCATCGAGCACCCAGATATCACGTTCTGTCTGGTTTGGCTGCCAAAGAATCAAGTCCGACCTTGGACAAAACATAGCCCATTTTCTGAGTGGGTGCCCAGTCTGGAGTGTTTCTATCGTATAATTTTGCTGGCGCTCCTAGAAGTGAAATGGTAATACACGTGTTAAAATTATAACAACGACCGAGCGAATCACAACAAGAGAGAATGCTCATTTTATAGCAAAATTCTAGCAACACGAAATAAAAATCTTCCATGATATTATCGAGAAAGCTTTTGAATCTCACCGGAGATAAAATGATCACTGCAAACACAAGCTGTTTTGGTTTTAGCCTCTGTTAGATCAGCTCTGCCGATGTTGTTCAGCCGTGCTTGTCTCCTCTCCTCTCCGTACTAAGCCTCAGAGTTTCCTCGCCCTCTTTCCGAATCACGGACAGAATTCTAAAAAGTCAGAACGTGCCACGGTCACGAGTACTGTTGTGACCACAACCATATACAGCACAAAGATACGGCATAGCTAAAATAATGCTTAAGGCAGTGGAAAAACAAAGAGAGTTGCGCACATGTGACTGTTTTGCATGGAATGTCGCTTGACACCCCGCATTTGTATATCCACCAATATGGCCGACATTTGGGTTTCTATTTTGCTTTGACGTCACTTGCAAGTCAAGGATTGGGAACATCCATCCACCCACCTGCTGTTTGATGCAGTTCTCTAATCAGCCGATCCCTTGACAGCAGCACAATGCATCAAATCATGCAGATACAAATCAAGAGCTTCAGCTAATTAATGTTCACTTCAAACATCAGAATGGGAAAAATTGTGATCTCAAAGTGTCACCTTTCTTTCACTGTGGCATGGGTGTTGGTTTGAACCACATGGACTGGTTTGAGTATTTCAGAAACTGCTGATCTCCTGGGGTTTTCACATACAACAGTCTCTAGAGTTTACACAGACAGAATGGTGCGAAAAACAAAAAAAAACATTGATTGAGAGACAGTTCTGTGGGTGGAAAAGAAAGAAGAAACCTTTATTCATCACATGCACACTTCAAGCACAGTGAAATTCATCCTCTGCATTTAACCCATCTGAAGCAGTGAACACACGCACCCAGAGCAGTGGGCAGCCACACCAGAGTGCCCAGGGAGCAGTCAGGGGTCAGGTACCTTGCTCAAGGGCACCTCAGCCCAAGGCCGCCCCACGTCAACCTAACTGCATGTCTTTGGGGGAAACCAGAGCAAACCCTCACAGAGGCAGGGAGAACATGCAAACTCCACACAGAAAGGCCTTTAACAGCCGCTGGGTTCGAACCCGGAACCTTCTTGCTGTGAGACGACCGTGCTAACCACTACACCACCGTGCCGCCCAAACACCAAACAAACGCCTTGTTGATAAGAGAGGTCCGAGGAAAATGGGCAGATTGATCGAGCTGCCAGGAAGGATACAGTAACTCATAGCAACTCTTTGCAACCGTTGTGAGCAGAAAAGCATATCCGCATGCAACATCAGAAGAACACATTGGGTTTCAGTCCTGCCAGCCTCCTGATTCACAGGAATCTTGGAATCAAGAACAAGTTCCTATTAAAGTGGCCAGTGAGTGTACTATCAGTCTACTAATATAATCAATTTATTATATTGTATTGCTGTTTCCTGATATTTGGAGCTTTTTTTTTTTAGGAATTTCAGAGGAAATCTTTTGATATCTAATTATTCATAGGCAAACTGGAGAAATGTGGATTTGAAAAACAGTTTTGTTACTTTATTTCATTCCTGCATCAGCTCTTCATTATAAATTGATCGTTGTAAGATGTTATGTGTACGGCAAGGAAAATGATTTTCTTTACTGCAAGCGATTCTGAGCGTATCAGCATTTCTCTTTTAGAAATGGCCGTTAACCTTGCTGTGATTGTGAGAGAACAGTAAATCCACATAATAACATATCCAGAATTAATCCTTTTGTTCCTCTAAGCTGTAATGGGCCGCGGTGACACTTTGCATTATTTATATCTCATTTATTTATAGTGTTGCATTATGTGGAAAGGAGCAAAGCAGGCAATAACAATGCTTGACACAAAAAGTCTCCATGATGGACCTTTTAAGCACGTTGCAGAATCGTTCACGCGCAGATTATTAAATAATTGTGCTATTTGTTTTTTGCTAAAATGAAGCAAAATGGGTTTCAATCTCTATAAATAATTACGTCCCTGATGAAAACACTAATGGAAAACAATAAGGAAGGAAACACCAGGGATCTGCTGAAACAGGAGACTCAAACTCAAAAGGAAGCCATTAGGCTGGATATTTCATGCTTTGCTGAAAGAGGTTTTTTTTTTCTTTTTTTTTTTCAGAAGCATAGTGTCCCAATGGTTTTTAATGCCATTTCAAGGTCAGCCATCGCAGTCTGATTGCTCGGTGATATTCATGTAATGTTACAGTGTGCAGTCAGGAGGAAGTCCAGCTTTAACATGCCTCTCTAGTGAGAAATACTAGAATAGAGGCAGAGCACAGAATGCTGTTGAACTCCAGTCCTTTACTTAATGAACTAATCTAAGGGTAATTGCTTAGAACATAAGCTCCTGCTGGATGATAAAGAGAAAGGAATTGATAAAGGGAATAAACAAAAAACATGAATGCAATTGTACTCTAATTCTCTCAGCCTCCAATCACATGAGCAGCATGTCCATTCCTTGTTTTCTCTCACTCTCAGAAAGACCACCAGCGGCATTTTAAAACTGGTATTCCTATTACAATTCACAGGAAATGGATCATAAATCTAATTTTTATGATGGAAGGATTTTTTATCAAGCCCTGCTGTTTGGCTTGTGTAGCTTAGGGATGTAACTGAATATGATTCATTACAGCTACAAATTCTTTTTTAAAGAGAAATTTCCAGAAAGCCAGACATCTCAAACTATCTGGTGTTGCAGACGTCCTTCTACACTGTAAAACAGATGAAAGTGTGGAAGACTATGGAGGCTTACAACTTTTTTGTATGTGGCTGGGTAAAGGACCTCGGTATCAAGTTGCTGCCAAATGAATCCTGGATTGTTTTTGCCCGTGTAAGTAGTTTTTTTTTTTTAGCTTTTCATTTGCGTCTTTACAACAAAGCGCTGCAAGTTGAAGTGTAAACCAACAACAGTTGGCTTGATTCTCACTTGTGTTGGCTCTTATCGCTAAGGTAAATCATTCACAAAGATCATCAGAAACCCCTTTAAAGACCTGGATCTTAGTTAAACAAGACGGAGAAGTGATCACGGCGCATTGTAACTGTACGGCTGGGGAAGAATTTTGTCGTGACCTTCATGCATATGGACTTTATGAGGAGTAAACAAAGAAACAGCTGGGGACTTTAGCACTTCGTGACTAAAAAGAAGTACCGTAAAATAACGACACATACCGTAGCAAGAAAAGTACTTGGAAAACACTAAGGACATAGCTGAGAGGGAAATACAAACCTTTCACCAAGTGATCACTGCAAACTCAAGCATGCTTCGACTCGACTCCCTTCGATTTCAGTGAGAGGTTCAAAAGCCACCTTTCTCGACGTCTTTTTGTGAAATCCTGTGTTTGTTCACACTTTTTTATTAGTTCACGGGGAACCCTGAAGTAACTTTTAACAGTTTCATGGATTGACCGATTCAAACAACCTAAAAGAATGCAAGCATAAGGCATTTTTCATGCAAGCAGTGAACCTTCTCTGTACAAACCCTTTGTCAACTGAGCTTTGGTAGACCACCAGCTAAAGTTTTGAATAACTAATAAGGTGGATGTGACGTCACGTGAAATCCAGCAATAGCATGTCAAGAGTCTTATTGTCTCTGGTACTGCATGTGACGTACTGGGTGAAGGTGGGCAGAATGGAGGACAGAGAAACATGGTTGAAGTCTCCAGAGATCAGTAAGAGGGCTTGTGGGCTCTGAGTCTGCAGCCTGCTCACTGCAGAGTGGAGGAGGTCACACACAGTATCAACATTAGCAGAGGGGGGAACATACACAGCTATTACAACAGCATGTGAAAATTCCCGAGGCAGATAGAATGGCCTCATGCTAACCGCTAACAGTTCAATGTCCGGACAGCAGTGCCTCTCTTTAATAGTGATGTGCCCAGAGTTACACCAATTATTACAACCCCAGTTCCAAAAAAATTGGGACAAAGTACAAATTGTAAATAAAAACGGAATGCAATAATTTACAAATCTCAAAAACTGATATTGTATTCACAATAGAACATAGACAACATATCAAATGTTGAAAGTGAGACATTTAGAAATTTCATGCCAAATATTGGCTCATTTGAAATTTCATGACAGCAACACATCTCAAAAAAGTTGGGACAGGGGCAATAAGAGGCTGGAAAAGTTAAAGGTACAAAAAAGGAACAGCTGGAGGACCAAATTGCAACTCATTAGGTCAATTAGCAATAGGTCATTAACATGACTGGGTATAAAAAGAGCATCTTGGAGTGGCAGCGGCTCTCAGAAGTAAAGATGGGAAGAGGATCACCAATCCCCCTAATTCTGCGCCGACAAATAGTGGAGCAATATCAGAAAGGAGTTCGACAGTGTAAAATTGCAAAGAGCTTGAACATATCATCATCTACAGTGCATAATATCATCAAAAGATTCAGAGAATCTGGAAGAATCTCTGTGCGTAAGGGTCAAGGCCAGAAAACCATACTGGGTGCCCGTGATCTTCGGGCCCTTAGACGGCACTGCATCACATACAGGCATGCTTCTGTATTGGAAATCACAAAATGGGCTCAGGAATATTTCCAGAGAACATTATCTGAGAACACAATTCACCGTGCCATCCGCCGTTGCCAGCTAAAACTCTATAGTTCAAAGAAGAAGCCGTATCTAAACATGCTCCAGAAGCGCAGACGTCTTCTCTGGGCCAAGGTTCATTTAAAATGGACTGTGGCAAAGTGGAAAACTGTTCTGTGGTCAGACAAATCAAAATTTGAAGTTCTTTATGGAAATCAGGGATGCTGTGTCATTCAGACTAAAGAGGAGAAGGATGACCCAAGTTGTTATCAGCACTCAGTTCAGAAGCCTGCATCTCTGATGGTATGGGGTTGCATTAGTGCATGTGGCATGGGCAGCTTACACATCTGGAAAGACACCATAAATGCTGAAAGGTATATCCAGGTTCTAGAGCAACATATGCTCCCATCCAGACGACGTCTCTTTCAGGGAAGACCTTGCATTTTCCAATATGACAATGCCAAACCACATACTTCATCAATTACAGCATCATGGCTGCGTAGAAGAAGGGTCCGGGTACTGAACTGGCCAGCCTGCAGTCCAGATCTTTCACCCATAGAAAACATTTGGAGCATCATAAAACGGAAGATACGACAAAAAAGACCTAAGACAGTTGAGCAACTAGAATCCTACATGAGACAAGAATGGGTTAACATTCCTATCCCTAAACTTGAGCAACTTGTCTCCTCAGTCCCCAGACGTTTACAGACTGTTGTAAAGAGAAAAGGGGATGTCTCACAGTGGTAAACATGGCCTTGTCCCAACTTTTTTGAGATGTGTTGTTGTCATGAAATTTCAAATCACCTAATTTTTCTCTTTAAATGATACATTTTCTCAGTTTAAACATTTGATATGTCATCTATGTTCTATTCTGAATAAAATATTGGAATTTTGAAACTTCCACATCATTGCATTCCATTTTTATTTACAATTTGTACTTTGTCCCAACTTTTTTGGAATTGGGGTTGTATTAACAGGGCCGTTGACAGCTTTGGCTGGGCCCGGGACAAAATAATCTGAGTGGGCCCCCCCCCCAAATAATCTGAGTGCCCCCCCACACACACACACACATACGTGCGCACGCACATCGCCACACAGCAACCACCCACACCCAACCCCTCTTTTCACAGTCTCCATTCACTCCAACTCTTAAATAACAGGTATTCCAAGCCCATTATAACAGTCAACCATTTTATTTCAACATTTCAACATATTTACAGTTTGAACATTTCCTTAGTCTGCAACTATTCAGGTGCGAAATGCAATGCGCCGAACTTTTGCTGTGGCAAAGTCGTCAATATGAATGGCGCGTCGCACGTGCTGGGGTTACATTATGGGGCTGGAAAAAAGTTATCTGTGTCTTACCTGGCTAAGCTGCCCCACTGCCTTCACCACCTGCTGCATCATCTGAATCTTTTCTAAAATATCTATGCAGTGAGCCAGGCCCGGCGCCATTGGCGGGCCTTAGGGGGCCGTGCCCGCCCTGAGACTCATGTGGGCCCGCCCTGCTGGAACCCAGAGCAGAGACTTTTTTTTCATAGGAGACAGGTCACTGAAGAAATCGTCCATAGAAATGAATGGGGACAGTTCGTAACGGCAGCAAACATTCTAATCAACCGTCTCTGACGGCAGTACAGGTCTGCAAATATCCCGCCTGTTCCGCTGCCAACAACCAGTCATATGTCGATCTGAACCAACAGCTTTCCAATCATCTTGCAGCTTCGTGCTCCGCTGTCCCTCTCCTGCTTGGCATATAAAATGTGTGCCGCCCCCCCCCCCCCCCCCCCCAAAGCAATTCAAGGCCCATCCGTCAGTCCGTGTCTGGCGCCGGGTCTGCAGTGACCCCCTGAGGCTCTTGGCTTCTTCATCTCTTTTTCTCTTTTCTTTTCTTTGCTCCTGACTTGTGCATGTTGGCAAACAGGCTCGCACTCTTATTGTCGAAGCGTTATGATGGAATAGTGCCGTGTTATTTGGCGCCTTAATCAAAGACCAAACCATTTCTGCATTAGGGGTGGTAGGTGGGTTCTTGAATCTATTTTCGAAGACAATAAAGGCAAAAGAACCAGAAATCATTAATTGAATGCAAATATAGCACATTTTTCTCCCCCAAATCAACACATTGTGAAATGAAACAGAATGATTAATGGCATCTTCATGAGGGACCAGTTCTGGGCCCCCCCTCATGCCTGGGCCCGGGACAAAATACCCGGTCGTCCCCCCCTGTCGACGGCCCTGTGTATTAATAAACACTGCCAGCCCTCCTCCTTTCCTCTTACCGCTCTCCATCATCCTGTCACTCTTACCAGCTGGAACCTGTCCAGCATGGCAGGCATATCCATGGCAATGCTGGTCAGCCATGTCTCCGTAAACACCATTAAGCTGCAGTGCCAGTCGGTCCTATGGTGCCGGGTCAATGGCACCAGTTTGTCCATCTTTTTGGATAAAGATCGTACATTCCCCATGACGATGGACGGGAGGACCAGACGATGTCTCCTCCTCCTCTCACACCACTGAACTCCGGCTCGGCACCCGCGTCTCCTCCTCAGCTCGCGCGGGACCTCGGGTCTGTCTCTCAGCAACAGCGCAGCGTTATGGAACGCTAACAGCTGCTCTCTGTTGTAAACAATAGAGGCCATAGCTAACCGTGACTCCACGGACACGGTGGAGTGGAAAAAAAGTTTTAAAAAGTAACCGCAAGTACCCTGTACTCACAGTTACTAGTGTCCCTTAACACAAAGAGTAAAAAAAAAAGCAAACAGAAATACAAAAGCAGGAAAAAATAGAAAAAAATCTCTTATATGAGTGAGCTGCTGCTGCAAGAGGCAGCCAACTGCAATGGCACCAGCTGCATTTTTTTTCCGACAGAAAAAAGGTTTTAGAACCTTTCTACTTCTTCAAGGGTGGCACAGTGGTGTAGTAGTTAGCACTGTCGGCTCATAGCAAGAAGGTTCTGGGTTCAAGTCCAATGGCCGACGGGGGCCTTTCTGTGTGGGTTTCCTCTGGGTAATCCAGTTTCCCCCACAGTCCAAAGGATAAGTGGTTACAGATAATGGATGGATGGGATACTTGCCCCTTTGGGAGATTCTTTATGGGTTTGAGGTTGAGCCCTACAACATAATGCTTCCTTATTCCTTTGAGAACATTCTTAGGAAGATAAAACCCCTTAACCATTCTAAGAACCATTGAAGAACCTACAATTTTCTACAACTGCAGGTTAGGCTAATTGGTGGCTCTAAATTGACCGTGAGTGTGAATGGTTGTTTGTCTCTATGTGTCAGCCCTGCGATGACCTGGTGACTTGTCCAGGGTGTACCCTGCCTCTCACCAATAGTCAGCTGGGATAGGCTCCAGCTTGCCTGCGACCCTGCACGGGATAAGCAGTTACAGATAATGGATGGATGGAATACTTGCCCCTTTGGAAGATTTTTTTATGGGTTTGAGGTTGAACCCTACAACATAGTGCTTCCTTATCCCTTTGAGAACATTTTTAGGAAGATAAAACCCCTTAACCGTTCTAAGAACCGTTGGAGAACCCTCGGAGAAACTACAGTTTTCTACAATTGCATTATGGATATTCTGTATGTACTAAGGTAGATCAAATGGATACAGAATATGAGAACTGTAGATTTTCTCCACAATGCTACAAACTTGCACTTCCTAAAATGTGCCCTATATAGTGAATAGGGTGTTATTTTGAACACAATGCAAAAGTTTCCTCAGGACACTAGTTTGTAGTTTGGCAAACTAATTTAATTATGTCACATGGTTACATTGAGCTCTTGGGAGACATTCTGATTAATGTAATGGGTTCCAGTGCTGGACATCTCTACTGGATCATTCAGATTGTTAATTTAAATAAAGACTGAGTCGCTGTTGTATGGCTGCTCTTGAATTTAATGTGCTGTTCCGCTCTTCTGCTGATGAATTTTTAACAGCATTGGTATTTTACACCTTAACCACCCTCAATGCGTTTGAGCAACTGATAATGGTGATTGGCTTGAGGGCGCTGTCATTCGTGAGACTGAAAAACAGGAATGGATGCGAGAAGGATATGAGTCGTGTTGGAGTTTTGAAGCAGGGATAAATTTAGAGGTTCTTCTGATTGATCTCTGAATAAGCTATATTTGGAATCAGATACATCAGATGTGTCCAGTGTTATCTGCAAGGGCCAGAATTAAACGCATCCTTTATGGTGTCTTGGTGCAAAAATGAAAATGGACTTCTTTTTCCCCAAGCAGTTAAGCAGTGATTAGACCCATATTGCTTTTTATACATAGGTGTAATTAGCTAGTTAGCTAAATCCCATTCAATCTCTATGGAGCGGTGGTTTGCTAACGGCAGTTTACACTTAGCTGAAAAAATCAATGTCTTAATTCCAACTTGAGCACATAAAAATAGATGTCTGCTGGTTTTCTAAGCAGTTGACGAGGTAAATTCACCACTTTGGGTTTACACATAACAACTTACCAGCATAAAAAGACACAAGTTGTCTCTCTTTTTCTTCGCTCCACTGCCGGATACGCCGCCATCTTTATTGAAAATGTCTCTCAGGTGGTCATGTGATTTGCTGCTAGCACTCTGATTGGACAATCTTAAAAAGTCACCCAAAAAGATCAAAATTGTTCAGATAAAAATTATGTTGTCCAGTCTCAATGGTAAAGTGTCGAAGAACAACTGCCCAAAAAGTTGCCCCATGTATCATCACCTTTACACTTGACTTGTGTTATATGCTACTATCTACTGAATTTATAGCGTAACCTTGTCATAAGCAGTTGGCACAAACAAATCGGCTAATATGATCAACTAGGGTTGCCAGGTTTCAGTGAAATTTCCAGGAGAACTATGTTCCAAAAACTACACAAAAGACCTGAAACTACCCCAAACAGTTCACAAATTTTTCTCAGCCATTGCATGGAAAACAAGCTCACCATGGTGAACATGCATTTCTAATGTACAGACATTCCATCCATCCATTTTGGCATATCACTACAGTGACGTGGCGGCTCTGATGGCTTCAGCCATCAAAGTTTCTAGGGAACATTACAGTAGTAGTTTCTCACTGCCTTCTACTGGATTATTTTCTAGAAGTTTTCTCCTCTTAACCATTCACACTCACATTCACACCTATGACCAATTTAGAGCCACCAATTCACCTAACCTGCATGTCTTTGGACTGTGGGGGAATCCGGAGCACCCGGAGGAAACCCACACAGACACGGGGAGAACATGCAAACTCCACACAGAAAAGCCCTCATCGACCGCTGGGCTTGAACCCAGGACCTTCTTACTGTGAGGCAACAGCGCTAAACACTACACCACCGTGCCACTGTATGGACATTATCCATTCCAAATCCCACATTTCGCTCAACCTATCTTTGCAATAGACCTTAAAATAGAAATGCTTGTGTAGACCTAGACTCACTCATTTTGCAGAAATGTATTCGATTTAATTCCAGTTACTTGCTATAAAACAAGATCAAATTGAATTGAAGCATTTATTTGTATCACTGGCCATGTAAAAAAGGTGTTTACATGTATTGTATTTCAAGTGAATGTAAGATGCATGGAGTTGTGAATGAGAAATGTATGAAGATGAACTTTTGTTGAGTGGATGCTATAAACAGTAGGATTCTGCCTCACCGCAACATAGTGTGATCATTTATAATACTAATGCATCTTTACAATAATTGGACCATCAGTATAGGCACATTATAGTTACCGAACCAGTGCAGGAAGATGCAGAAATAAATGCTTCAAGACCTCTCTACTGATGTATGCACATCCATCCATTATCTGTAGCCGCTTATCCTGTACAGGGTCGCAGGCAAGCTGGAGCCTATCCCAGCTGACTATGGGCGAGAGGCGGGGTACACCCTGGACAAGTCGCCAGGTCATCGCAGGGCTGACACATAGAGACACAATCATTCACACTCACGGTCAATTTAGAGCCACCAATTAAACTAACCTGCATGTCTTTGGACTGTGGGGGGAAACCGGAGCACCCAGAGGAAACCCATGCAGACACGGGTAGAACATGCAAACTCCACACAGAAAGGCCCTCATCGCCTGCTGGGCTCGAACCCAGGACCTTCTTGTTGTGAGGCAACAGTGCTAACCACTACACCACCATATGCATGCACATTAGAGGTTCATTATACTGTAGAGTACTAGTCAAAAGTTTGGACACACCTTCTCATCTCATCTCATTATCTCTAGCCGTTTTATCCTTCAACAGGGTCGCAGGCAAGCTGGAGCCTATCCCAGCTGACTCCAGGCGAGAGGCGGGGTGCATCCTGGACAAGTCACCAGGTCATCACAGGGCTGACACATAGACACAGACAACCATTCACACTCACATTCACACCTACGGTCAATTTAGAGTCACCAGTTAACCTAACCTGCATGTCTTTGGACTGTGGGGGAAACCGGAGCACCCAGAGGAAACCCACGTGGACACGGGGAGAACATGCAAACTCCGCACAGAAAGGCCCTCGCCGGCCACGGGGCTCGAACCCGGACCTTCTTGCTGTGAGGCGACAGCGCTAACCACTACACCACCGTGCCGCCACGGACACACCTTCTATTTAAATGTTTTTTCTTTATTTGCATTCATTAAAAGAGACTTCATGTCTTAAAGTAACTATGGATGTCGTTTCTCTTTACTTAGTTGAGCGGTTCTTGACATAATATGGATTACTCCAGTTGTGGAATAGGGCTATCTACTGTATTGCTGTTATTTTCCATTTACTGTTTGATCTCAAACACATTAAGAAAGCAAGAAATTGCACTAATTCACTTTTGACGAGGCACCTGTTAATTGAAAAGCATTCCAGGTGACTACCTCATGAAGCTGGCTTAGATAATGCCAATAGTGTGCAAAGCATCTCATCTCATCTCATCTCATCTCATCTCATCTCATCTCATCTCATTATCTCTAGCCGCTTTATCCTTCTACAGGGTCACAGGCAAGCTGGAGCCTATCCCAGCTGACTACGGGCGAAAGGCGGGGTACACCCTGGACAAGTCGCCAGGTCATCACAGGGCTTGTGCAAAGCATCATCAAGGTAAAAAACTTTTTGGCTACGTTGTAGAATCCATAATATGAAACATATATTTTATTTTTTGAACACTTTTTTTGTTTACTACATAATTCCATATATGTTATTTCATAATTTTGATGTCTTCAGTATTGTTCTACAATATAGAAAATACAGAAACACCTACGAATGAGTAGAGTAGGGGTGTACAAACTTTTCACTGGTAGTGTATATGTAGAACACTTTTTAAGGCTTAAGTAACAAAGTTTTTTTTCTGTCTATTAAAGATTTATTTTTTAATCTTTAAATAAGAACACTGCCTATAATATTCTGTGGCTGATGATTTTCTTTACGTTATTGAAATATGAAATGTTGAAAGTGTTAGGCCAAACATTTTACTCCAACGTGATTGATTAATTAAAAGGGATGACGGTCATCAGGGTTGTCTGTGTCTACCGGTATGTGTCAGCCCTGCGATGACCTGGCGACTTGTCCAGGATGTACCCCGCCTCTCCCATGTACTCAGCTGGGATAAGCTCCAGCTTGCCTGTGACCCTGTAGGACAGGATAAGTGGCTACAGATAATGGATGGATGGATGGATGGATGGATGGATGGATGGATGGATGGATGGATGGACGGTCATCAGAATTTCACCTTAAAATGAGGTCACTGGCTCACACCTATTAATCACCCTGGCTGTGCTCATAGTGCTGAAATGATGGTTCAGGATTGAAGTTCCTTCTTAGCAAGAATAAAAAAGTGAGTCCAAATCAAAGGACATTTAATCTTTAACTATTATGCATGCTTGGACTGAATTCTTTCCTTTAAGCCAATTTGGATAAAAGCATTAGCCAGTTAAATAAATGATTCAATAACCTTGAATAAATATAATGGCTGGTTTTTATCCTGTTCTTTCTCTGACCTTGGTTTTATTCTTGTTTATTCTCTTCTCTCATTTTTTTCTAATATTGTATTTTGCTCAAGTGTGTGTTTTTCTATGATTGTTTTTTATCTCCCCATGGCATAATGACTGTAACAGCGTCAGCTGTGCTTTTCTTACCCTTTAACCTTATGATACCTCCCACAGCAGTAATAATCATTTTTTACTCCAATCAAATGCCCTCAATTACCATTGGACTATACAGGGGGTAAACTCTGATCCAATTGAACTGCACGCTCTTAGTGGCTTGTTGTGCCAGGAAATGGTTTCTATTTCTCAGTAGGTGATGATTAGGTCCCCAGCATTTTCCTGGCTCTGAGAAAACATTAGAATACATATGAGAGAAATCAGAATGTGTTTCATCCGTGAACATTGGAAACTGTGAGTGTTTGCTGGCAGCCCATGAAATTTAATGCACCAGTATATCATGTAGATGAAAATGTAATTTCTCTTCGATCCCTTGAACGCAGCTCCTCTAGTGAATGATATCCAAATTGCCTCCAATTCCATTATTTAATTGAAGTGATCTTCAATTACTGACAATGTTTAGGAAATCTGATGAGTTTACATGAATAACTCGTATGAAAACATGGCTTATTCGTGTTTATTCTTCTGCTTCTTTTTTGCCCTAAAATGTAATGGGCAGCAAAAACTGTACCATGCAGAAACTTCAAACTTGGTAGGAAGGTACATTATCCTGCTTTCGTTAATAAAAAGGAGATCCTCCCTGGTTCTTTTATGGTAAAGGGTTCTTGCCTTCCTGAAAGTATTTTGCTTCTTTACTCTTGATGATGGGAAAACACTCTGCCGTCGGGTTCTACATACAACCTTTATTAAGGGTTTCCTCATATAAGCAAATCAGATGACCATTAAACATTTTAGACATAACCTTTTTTAAAGGTCTAAAAATGTAACCCCTGTTTTTATACATATGGGTCTGATGATGGACCGAGGGACCACTGAGATTCTGCTGTTACATCACTGTCTCTGGTTCAGGAACTGCAACGTTGCTGAAGAAAAGTCCCTGCAGTGGATAGTGAGGACGGCAGGGAGGATCACTGGGGTTCTTTTCCCACCCGTCTCCCAACTCTATAAGAAGCACATTGCCTACCATGCCAGCAGCATAGTGCAGGACAAGTCCTTCCCATCACATGCACTGTTTTCCCTCCTGCCATCTGGCAGAAGGTACCGAAGCATCTGAACCGTCACTGCTAGATGCTGCAACAGCTTCTTCCCTCAAGAAGTCAGAGTCCTCAACTCACTGTTACCTCCCAAGAACTGACAGTTCAAACTGAAACTACAGTTTCTCATCCATTTGCACGACACTGCCCATTTGCACACACATGCACAATGCTCATTTTGCACCTGTCTTTGTCTTGTCATTTATGTTGTTTATTGTACTTAGATAGCTAAATGTTTACTTAGATTGCTATATATAGAGTTATTTATATACCTTGTTTTGATTTTCATTCTATTTCCTTATAAATGCACCATAGGGAGCCTAAGGGAAACGGTATTTCAATGTACTGTGTACTTGTATATGGACATACTGGCAATAAAGCTATCTAGAATCTATACTGGTACTATAACCATTTTATGAGATGTATACACTACCGTTCAAAAGTTTGGGGTCACTTTGAAATGTCCTTATTTTTGAAAGAAAAGCACTGTTCTTTTCAATGAAGATCACTTTAAACTAATCAGAAATCCGCTCTATACATTGCTAATGTGGTAAATGACTATTCTAGCTAAATTCTACTAAATGTCTGGTTTTTGGTGCAATATCTCCATAGGTGTATAGAGGCCCATTTCCAGCAACTATCACTCCAGTGTTCTAATGGTACAATGTGTTTGCTCATTGCCTCAGAAGGCTAATGGATGATTAGAAAACCCTTGTACAATCATGTTAGCACAGCTGAAAACAGTTGAGCTCTTTAGAGAAGCTATAAAACTGACCTTCCTTTGAGCAGATTGAGTTTCTGGAGCATCACATTTGTGGGGTCGATTAAATGCTCAAAATGGCCAGAAAAATGTCTTGACTATATTTTCTATTCATTTTACAACTTATGGTGGTAAATAAAAGTGTGACTTTTCATGGAAAACACAAAATTGTCTAGGTGACCCCAAACTTTTGAACGGTAGTCTAGTCAAAATAATATTTTCACTTTTTTCATAACTAAAAGCACACAAAGCTGCAATATGGTTCATTTAGCTCTGCCTACTTAGAGTTTATTGGCTAAACTGGCAAATAATTTCCAAATGCAGTCCACTGTCAGGCTGCCGGAAAATGGTATAGAGTGCTCCCTCCAGGTTGGAAGTGAGTTGCTGCCCCAAGTGAAGGAGTTCAAGTATTTCAGGGTCTTGTTCACGAGTGATGGTAAAATGGAATTTGAGATGGACAGGCGGATTGGGGTGACATCAGCAGTAATGCAGGCATTGTACCAGACCATCATGGTGAAGAGGGAGCTGAGCTGGAAGGCAAAGCTTTTGATTTACCAGTCAATCTATGTTCCAACCCTCACCTGTGGTCATGAGCTTTGTGTAGTGACCAAAAGGATGAGATCGCAGATACAAGCAGCTGAAATGACTTTTCTCCATAGGGTGGCTGGGCTCACCCTTAGAGTGAGGAGCTCAGACATCCAGAGGGATCTCATAGTAGACCAGCTGCTCCTTCATGTCGAAAGGAGTCAGCTGAGGTGGTTTGGACATCTGATTAGAATGCCTCCTGGGCGCCTTCCTTTGGAGGTTTTCTGGGCACGTTCAACTGGGAGGAGACCTTAGGGTAGACCCAGAACACACGGGAGAGATTGTATATATCTCATCTGGCTTGGGAGCACCTTGGGATCCCCCAGGAGGAACTGGAAAGTATTGCTGGGGAGAGGGATGCCTGGAATACCTTGCTTAGCCTGCTGGCACCATGACCTGACCTCGGATAAGTGAAAGAAAATGGATGGATGGAGGGATGGATGGAGTCCACTGTAAACTGGTGCTTGGACCCCAAAGATGGACACTTGCAACATTACCAATAATAAAAGAAATTCTGGCTGCCTTGATTTCCACATTAATAGAGTATATTTTTGTGCACACTACATGCAAAACCAAAATGTAGTAAATCCCACCATGGTCATCATTTTTATTAATGACAGAGAAATCAAGTAATCATTCACTTAACATGGTTAAAAAAAATTTGGAATGTGGAATACTGTGGAACCAATTGGGCAGCACAGTGGTGCAGTGGTTATCACTGTCGCCTCACAGCAATAAGGTTACAGGTATGAACCTCCCGGCCAACGGGGGCCTTTCTATGTGGAGTTTGCATGTTCTTCAGGTGCTCCAGTTTCCTCCCACAGTTCAAAGACATGCATTTTAGGTAAAATACCCAGCCACTGGGGTTGCACAAGCCAGGGCATACTGCTCCATGCCTGAACAAATTGGAGAGGGCCAGATGCCGTCAGGAAGGTCATCTGCTGTAAAATCTATGCCAAATCCAATATGCAGAACAGATCTGTTGTAGCGACCCCTAACAGGAGCAGCCGAAAGAAGAAGAATACTGTGGAACCAAATGCTCCACTTCATCATCCATGCCACTTATCTGTCAGGGTCACAGGGGAAGATGAGCCAATCACAGCTGACTTTGGGTGAGAGGCGAGGTACAACCCCGATTCCAAAAAAGTTGGGACAAAGTACAAATTGTAAATAAAAACGGAATGCAATGATGTGGAAGTTTCAAAATTCCATATTTTATTCAGAATAGAACATAGATGACATATCAAATGTTTAAACTGAGAAAATGTATCATTTAAAGAGAAAAATTAGGTGATTTTAAATTTCATGACAACAACACATCTCAAAAAAGTTGGGACAAGGCCATGTTTACCACTGTGAGACATCCCCTTTTCTCTTTACAACAGTCTGTAAACGTCTGGGGACTGAGGAGACAAGTTGCTCAAGTTTAGGGATAGGAATGTTAACCCATTCTTGTCTAATGTAGGATTCTAGTTGCTCAACTGTCTTAGGTCTTTTTTGTCGTATCTTCCATTTTATGATGCTCCAAATGTTTTCTATGGGTGAAAGATCTGGACTGCAGGCTGGCCAGTTCAGTACCTGGACCCTTCTTCTATGCAGCCATGATGCTGTAATTGATGCAGTATGTGGTTTGGCATTGTCATGTTGGAAAATGCAATGCGTTCCCTGAAAGAGACGTCGTCTGGATAGGAGCATATGTTGCTCTAGAACCTGGATATACCTTTCAGCATTGATGGTGTCTTTCCAGATGTGTAAGCTGCCCATGCCACACGCACTAATGCAACCCCATACCATCAGAGATGCAGGCTTCTGAACTGAGCGCCGATAACAACTTGGGTCGTCCTTCTCCTCTTTAGTCCAAATGACCCGGTGTCCCTGGTTTCCATAAAGAACTATAAATTTTGATTTGTCTGACCACAGAACAGTTTTCCACTTTGCCACAGTCCATTTTAAATGAGCCTTGGCCCAGAGAAGACGTCTGCGCTTCTAGATCATGTTTAGATACGGCTTCTTCTTTGAACTATAGAATTTTAGCTGGCAACGGCGGATGGCACGGCGAATTGTGTTCACAGATAATGTTCTCTGGAAATATTCCTGAGCTCATTTTGTGATTTCCAATACAGAAGCATGCCTGTATGTGAAGCAGTGCCGTCTAAGGGCTCGAAGATCACGGGCACCCAGTATGGTTTTCCGGCCTTGACCCTTACGCACAGAGATTCTTCCAGATTCTCTGAATCTTTTGATGATATTATGCACTGTAGATGATGATATGTTCAAACTCTTTGCAATTTTACACTGTCGGACTCCTTTCTGATATTGCTCCACTATTTGTCGGCGCAGAATTAGGGGGATTGGCGATCCTCTTCCCATCTTTACTTCTGAGAGCCGCTGCCACTCCAAGATGCTCTTTTTATACCCAGTCATGTTAATGACCTATTGCCAATTGACCTAATGAGTTGCAATTTGGTCCTCCAGCTGTTCCTTTTTTGTACCTTTAACTTTTCCAGCCTCTTATTGCCCCTGTCCCAACTTTTTTGAGATGTGTTGCTGTCATGAAATTTCAAATGAGCCAATATTTGGCATGAAATTTCAAAATGTCTCACTTTCAACATTTGATATGTTGTCTATGTTCTATTGTGAATACAATATCAGTTTTTGAGATTTGTAAATTATTGCATTCCATTTTTATTTACAATTTGTACTTTGTCCCAACTTTTTTGGAATCGGGGTTGTACATCCTGGGCAGGTCACCAATCTCCACTTCATTATTAGCTCATCTGACCGACCGGCGATGAACTTATGCCATCATGGGTTGTCCATTGTCCGGCATCGTCCACATTTCACAATCACTTCTTCTCTCTTGATTCTTCACCGATTTTTATTCTTTTTGGCAGGAAGGTAGGTCTGCCTGGGGTGCATATAGCTTCTACCCAAATTTGCATAATTGCAATTAATAATGAAGCTATGGAGTAATTAAGCCCTAATGAGCAGTTTCCACCCAAATCATTTCTTCTCTCTCAATTCTTCACCGATTTTGATTCTCTCTGGCATGAAGGTAGGGGTACCTAGGATGCATATAACGTCTACCCAGATTTGCTTAATTACAATTATTAATGAAGTTATGGACTAATTAAGCCTTAATGAGCAGTTCAACAAAAATCGCTTCTTCTCAGTCAATTCCTTGCCATTTTGGATTCTTTCTGGCAAATAGGTCGGTATTCCTAGAGTGGATAGAGCTTCTATATATAGCTTGTATATAGTGTATATAGCTTGCAACATTTATTGCGCCCATGAGGTGGCCCACTTTAGATCGTTCCTTCTGGACTAGACGGGGCTGGAGTGAGCTACGCCATCATTAACGGTCTCGTTTATTACCTATACCACTTATCTGTTAGGGTCACAGGGGAAGATGGAACCAATCACAGCTGACTTCAGGTGAGAGGCGAGGTACATCAATCAATCACAGGGCTAACACAGAGATACCCATGTGCAGTTTAGAGTAGCCAGTTGACTTGCATGTCTTTGGACTGAAGGAGAAAACCGGAGCACCTGGAAGAAACATACACAGGCACAGGGAGAACATACAAACGCCACACAGAAAGGCCCCAACTGGCTGCAAACCCAGAACCTTCTTCCTGTGAGATGATAGTGCTAACCACTGTACCACCAGTACGCACATAATTACATTTGCTCTACCCTTGTGGTCAGTTGCTAGTTTATAATCAGTCTTACTGATCTTTACATGATGTGGGCAGTAACGTTAACGAGGACAGCCAATTCCAATCATGATGTTTGCTTTTCTAGGAATTGTTACAGCTCTACGCAGCTTCTTTCCTGGAACTGAGTTGTTGAGAAGAGAGGTCAGAGGAAAGATTCCTGGAACATCTGTGTATTCCAAGGACATTTGAATCTCATATTACTAATTGGGCTGGAATTTGAAATAATTGTTTCACATCATTGTATTATTCATGCAACATCAGTTCTGGCTTAATAAAACAGATGAATAAAACATCTGCAGTGCATGAATAAACAGTGAAGGGAAATGATGCTGAATGCAACTCCGCATCTATGGGTAATGCACCTGCACATCAAAAGTGTTGCAGTACGGTCATTTGGATCACAAATTCAGCGTCATTACAAAGTGTTAACCCTTTAAAGTCCCAGGAGCCAGATGAGTCCAGATTTACATTCCTCACACTCATTACTACACCCCGGTGTACATGCTGAATAATTCATAGTAATTAATGTTTCTTTGTACCACGGTGCTGTTGAATTCTTGATTCT
The DNA here is from genome assembly GCF_027579695.1 of Neoarius graeffei. Lineage (NCBI taxonomy): Eukaryota > Metazoa > Chordata > Actinopteri > Siluriformes > Ariidae > Neoarius > Neoarius graeffei. Next base: position 55,419,624 of record NC_083588.1, read on the forward strand.
GATTGGTCAGAAATTTTTCATTCATTTTTACGTCCGCCAAGGAGGTTATGTTTTCGGTAGCGTTGGTTTGTTTGTTGGTTGGTTTGTCTGTTAGCAACATTACGGAAAAAGTTATGAACGGATTGCTCTGAAATTTTTTCCAGAGGTGTGACTGGGCACAAATAACAATCCATTAAATTTTGGCGGTGATCCGGATCACCGTCTTGATCCCGGAATTTTTTAAAGGATCCTTGGCGGAGGTCTGCGCTCTCAGAGTGCTTTTCTAGTCTATAACAGTGACTCAGGCAGTATTTCTGGCAGTAAGACAAAGTAGATGTTTATATTAATGCAAGCATTATAATATGGTAATGTTTCTATAGTAACAACTTACATAGGGACTTGATAATACGTGGACGCTTTAATAGGAACCTGTTCTTGATTCTAAGATTCCTGTTCTTGGTTGGCAGGAGTGGAACCCAATATGGTCTTCTGCTGCTGCATGCTGAGATGCTTTTCTGCTCACCACGGTTGTAAAGAGTTGCTATGAGTTACTATATCCTTCCTGGCCATTTTCCTCTGACCTCTCTTCTCAACAAGGTGTTTGTTTCCACCCACAGAACTGTCTCTCAATCACTCAGTGTTTTTTGCACCATTCTGTGTAAAGTCTAGAGACTGTTGTGTATGAAAACACCCGTATCACAGTGAAGGTCATACTTTGAGATCATCATTTTCCCCATTCTGATGTTTGAAGAAGTGAACATCAACTGAAGCTCTTGATTTGTATCTGCATGGTTTTATGCATCGTGCTACTGTCAAGGGATTAGCTGATTAGAGACCTGCATAAAACTGCAGGTGGATGGGTGTTCCTAATAAAGTGGCTGGTGAATGTATTATGAATCAAATAAATGTATTGTTATTTAAGTTAAAAAAAAACACTGATATGGTGCCACGTGCTTTAACCTTCATACTACCAAGTGGGGTCCATCTGGACCCCGCACCTATATGTTTGTTTGCCATTTTAAAAATATGTGACATACTGCCTCACCGTTTTATGAATTTGTCGGAATTTATGTCTTAATTAAAACACTAAAGCACCGGAAGATCAGCTTTTTGCATTGTGAAGGTATAATTAATTTGTTACTGGGGTCCAACCGGACCCCAGAGTAAAGTTTATCTGTCTTTCATTTTATAATTGAATAGCACACTGAAAGTTAACTTCTTTTATTTCTTTTATGTTCCATAATGAAACTACCAAGGCATTCCTTCTTGGGGTCCGTGTGGACCCCACTGCTGCAATAAGCACAGGCTGCAAAACAAAAGCCCTAAATTATTTTACAATTACTTTTTTGTTTTAAATTCTGTAAGAAAAGACCTAAGTTGTAATCCAGAATGTTTTACAGCTGCATGAGCTGCAAAAATCATGTATATAATGCCAATTTTTTTTTGTGGCGCTATAATTTGCTACATGTATGCTAGTTATTGCAATATTATTGCAATGTTATTGCATTTATAATACATCATTGATATTCAGCCAAAGTGGATTTTGTTCTTCAATAAAGTTATGTCTGTTTGCTGCATTGAATTGGTTCTTACTGCATTGATTTCAAGGTATTCCCTCCTGGGGTCCATACGGACCCCGCCTGGTAGTTTGTGTATGTAAAATTGGCTGGTAGGATGAAGGTTAAGTGTGTTCTTTATGCCTTGGGCCCTTTAGTGTATTGCTGTTATTAATACAAGATGTTCTGAACAAAACTTATCTGGTGATTTTGTCTTTATAAGCTTTAATTTTAAAGAAAAGTATTGGGGTCCAAACGGACCCCACATGGTAAGATTAAGGTGTAAAATAGCATGGTAGGATGAGGGTTAATGAGATATTTATTCAGTATTTATGGAAGGAGTCTCGAGTGTGTGTGTTTTTTTTCTATAACATGGTAAAATGTGTTTTGTTTTAATAACTTCAAGAAAGATCTAAAACGAGACTCTAGTGAAGGAACATCTGTTCATACCTGTTATAATTGTTATGTGCTAACACGAACTATCTTGTTTCGCAGACGTATCGCAACTATAAATGGCTAAAATGTATGACATGTTGTTTATTATTAAGTTTAATCACGTTATCACTGGATCATTGCGATGATGTTAAAAGAATTAAACAATTCCAGATGTGCTGTTATTGGAAAATAATCAACTTTGGGTTGAACTCAGGAACTCCGATTGCTGCTTGGATGCATCGCAGTACCCCGTCGTTGATTATTTTCCTGTAACAGCATGCGCCATCGTGTTTGACTGGTTAAAGAAGGTTAAGCAAGCATACCATATTAGCTTACTAAACAGTGATATGATGCTAAATTCCCAGCTCAGAATACTAATAATAATAATAAAGACAAATGAAGCCTGTTAAATATAATTTATTCATTTCCAAACTAATGGACTATGATGAGAGATGGTGCTACACAGATTGAGATGGTGAAGGGTAATTGCATGCACACATGGTTCGTGAGTGTGTGCGTATGAGCATGTGTGTGTGTGTGTGTGCTAGAGCGCTAGGGGTCTGTTGCACCAACAAGGTAATAGCTTTAAATCAACTACACCAAATGGTCACATATTATATTTTTGTTCCTGTGGTATGAAGTGAGCGTGAAGTCAAACTATAAGCTGATGCCATGGTAACCACAATAAACAGCAGGTTAATTTATCTTAAAATGGATTCACTGGAATCTCATATTCATCATGAACATGCATTGATATGATGTCAACATAATCAGACACTTTAACACAGCGATTAATGCGATTTGGAGGCATTTTACGAACTGATATTTCCTTTCTCATGTCACTCTTGATTGTTTTGCTTATGCATTAGAGTTGAGATCCGTAATCCTAAACCGTAGACTAATAAAAACAAGCAACTCAGAGATACAGAGTACCATGCAAATGGAACTGCCTTGTTTTTTTCCACCCCAGCACTCCGAGCTTTGCAATTATTCCTGCCACCTGCACTAGGATGGGGTCGTAGTTATTCCACGCAAGCAGCACAATATAGAAAGAAGAAAATAATAAACCATTGACTGTACTAACTCATGATAATGAGAACCTTCAGGAAAATCCTTCATCCATGCAGTGATGAAAGTAAAATTAGTTTTATATGATATTTGCTACACGTTCATACATCCAATAAAAAAAAGAACATTCAAAGAGCCTAAAAGGTGCATCATGCGCACACACACACCGAGTTTGCTCATTTCTACAATATCCATCCATCATCTGTAGCCGCTTATCCTGTTCTACAGGGTCGCAGGCAAGCTGGAGCCTGGGTAAGAGGCAGGGTACATCCTGGACAAGTCACCAGGTTATCGCAGGGCTGACACATAGAGACAAACAAGCATTCACACCTACAGTCAATTTAGAGCCACCAATTAGCCTAACCTGCATGCCTTTGGGGGAAACCGGAGCACCCGGAGGAAACCCACGCAGACAACATGCAAACTCCACACAGAAAGGCCCTCGTCGGCCACTGGGCTTGAACCCAGGACCTTCTTGCTGTGAGGCGACAGTGCTAACCACTACACCACCATGCCACCCTTTCTACAATATATTTAATCTTTTTTTTTTAATGTCGCATTGGTGTTTGCTAGATGTTAAATGGCTATTAAGGGACCGTTGTCAAACTCTACATCATTCAGTGCATAGTTCAGTGAATTCCTGCTCATGTTAATTCCAATAAATGAGTGACATTTAAGCTCCATTTGACTGGTTTAGTTTGAGGTTCACAGCCACTTTGGTTACTGTAATTGTTTCGAGATGTAGTCATTAATAACACTGGTTTGGTCTGGCGTTTTCACAGAGCGCGTGAAAATTAATTACATGCACTTTGCTGACGGTCCCTTAATAGCTTATATTCAGAGCCTATTACCACCAAGTTTGGGATTTTCCAGGTTCATGATTTTCTCATGGATTTAGGCAACTTTTGAGCTGCTTGACTGGGATACTGTAACTTGATAAATTGATATCAGTATACACTATATGACCAAAAGGATGTGGACGCCTGCCCATGATGCCCATATGGATATTAATGTGGAGTTAATTTGGTTTACCAGGGTTGAGATCAAGGCTCTGTGCAGAATGTTCAAGTTCTTCCACTCCAACTTTGGCAAATCATGTCTTCTGAGAGCTCAGGGGCAGCACGGTGGTGTAGTGGTTAGCACTATCGCCTCACAGCAAGAAGGTTCTGGGTTCAAGCCCGGTGGCCGACGGGGGCCTTTCTATGTGGAGTTTGCATGTTGTCTGCGTGGGTTTCCTCCACAGTCCAAAGACATGCAGGTTAGGTTAACTGGCTATTCTAAATTGTCGATAGGTGTGAATAGTTGTTTCCGATGCCCAGAAATGGGAGGGTTGCGGCGTAAAACTATGCTCCTATTAATATATGAACCTGACCTGGCAATAGTGCTGGATAAGGGAGATGATGTCTTCACAGAGCTTGCTTTGGGTGTGGTTGTGCTGGAATAGGTTTGCACACCTTAATGGGTGAAAAGAAACTGTAATGCTACAGCATACAAATACATTCTACATAATTGTGTGCTTCCAGCTTTGTGGCAAATGTTTTGGGAAAAACCACATATAGGTGTAACAGTCAGGTGTCCACGTACTTTTGGCCATATGTGTCTTCAATATGTACCTCTTGAGCCAATTATCAGTAGACCATTTACAATGCTCCATAGACCCCAAATATTCTTTGGTGTGTCCTTCTGTGGGAAACTCTTAAATGTTTTATCTAAAACCCTATAATGGAGGTTTTCCCTTTCAAAAAAAGTTCCAAATAGAAAGCTAGAACCATTAACCATCCAAAGAACCATAAAGAATATTCTTTATTTGTAAATATTTATAATAATATGAAAAATCGTAGGTCTCGTTGATTAAAGTACTATATAGAGAAAGGGCATGTTTATAATACAGCTTTTTGTTAAAGTTATTTTTAATTGTTGTGATACGTTTTGCAATACTAGTCATGATGCTAGTTAAAAATCAAAGTATGGCCCGGTGAATAATATTCTTAATCAGCTTTTCAGTGGTGACAAACACCAACTTTTAATTGGTTTTAATATTATATAATATTATCTTAACCATATAGCGCCCAAACACATCAAAACTCCATTATGTACATGCTAACTGGATTTTAACCAGAACAGCAAAACTTGAGGTGCAAAAAAAATTGTTTCTAAGCTGCATCATGAAGCAAGGATTACAACGGTGTGTCAGGGTTATTGTAGGTGTTAAAAAAAAATCAACCAAAAAAAAAAAAAAGAGTTGAATTGAGGAGTAATATTCTGAGGGGGAAAAAACCCTCAGAATTTCTGAGATTAAAGTTGTGCACTGATGAGAAAAAAAAATCAGATATTCTGTGAGATTATAAAGTCAGAAATTTGTAAGAAAAACAAAATTGAGAAAGAATTTTAAAAGTCACATATTTACGAGACAAAATCTTTCATGCTTCCTGGCTGCAGTGCATTCTGAGAAATGTAGGAGAAAATCTGTTAACGCTTTCTTCTTTTACACTGCATGATCAAGGACGAAAGATTACAGCTACATCCACACGACAACGGCAACGAGAATTTATTTAAAAAAATATCGCGTCCACATGGGCAACGGATCAGTAAAATATCAGGTACATATGGCAACGCAACGCTTGCTGAAAACGATGCAATACACATGCCACACCTCTACGTGCGCTGTAAGACGGTCCCATCGGAGACACCAGAACAATAGAAGTAGGACGCATGTGCATAAACCCCTTCTTCTACCCGGCGTGAAGCACTCTCAGGAACAAACACACAACAACAAGAAGAAGATGGCTGCGACTAC